>NC_048227.1:92501649-92512446 GCF_002007445.2 Ailuropoda melanoleuca | reverse complement strand
TGGAGTGACAGAACTGTCATAAAGGTAATCATGTAAAAAGCAAAACCTGCCATTACGAAGTTTCTGAATTTCCGAGAAGGAGCTGTTTTGTGTACTGGCTAACGATGAACACACTTCTCCTAGTCATCACTTCCAGTTTTATACTCTTGGGAGGTGGTTATCGTGACTATCAAACCAGAGATATAAAAAACCAGGAAACATTTCGTTTTAGAAAAGAATGGCTTAGGACCCCAGTAAATTGAAAGAGCAAGGGGGGAAATAAACGATGCAGTTCCAATGGCAGCTGGAGAATCCTTCTAGATGGCCCTTGACAGCGGTTTGCAAGCTTTAGTATTGAAGATGATGAAAAGGAATCTGCCTAGGAGACCCACGGTCTCCAAGCACAGGCACACAGAAGAGAATTACAAGATCCTGGGACTCAAAGTGACTTCTCATGCAATCCCAGCTTTCAGGACTGACCATTGCATTGCTTAGAAGAGCAGAGAGGTCAACAGAACTGTAAAGATTAAATAATACCTGTATGGGTAATTTTCTTGAGAAGCCAGAAGAATCTCTTCCTCTCCTGCCCAGTCTTTCCTACCAATACCCCAGCACGCGCGCGCGCGCGCACACACACACACACACACACACACACACACGCCCTTTGGCCAGGGAATTCTAGGCTTTGATGGCAACTCTATCTTGACTAATTCCTTGAATTTTATTAATTGAAATGATCTTCACTCTTTAAAGTTGAACTTTGCTAAGAATTTTGTTTTGGACAATTTACTAAGCCCCTAAGAGCTAAGAACAGAGATTCTTAACCTGGAGGTCATGAATAGGCTCCCTTCAAACAGGACGAATAATTTACTCTGTGGAGTCGTCTGTACGGTATCCCGTGGAGAAGGTTCATAGCTTTAATGGGACTCCCAAAGGATTCTGAGTCCCTTTCAAGGTTCAAGAGCAAGGCCCTTGAGGTCTCTATGAGGCTGAGAGACATCAGAGTTGTAAAAGGAACCCTGTCTCACTCTACCTCAACACTTTCTAGAGCTTTATGCCAACAGGACGCTCTAACCCAGGCTTTGCTTCTTTGTTAAGAAAACCAAAGCAACTGTGGCTGGTGTTGGGGTCAGGGGCAGGATTTAGGAGAGGAGCTGGCAGTGTCCGAGTCCCCTGGGCCACGCTGGCTAACCCACAGTCCCTGTCAGCATGATGTATGGCACAGGCTTGGGCATGGACACTGGGCTGAGATGTTCGGGGAGGAGGGGTGATCCTTAATCTGGTACTTTCTACTGTCTGGGCTTGGTCAAAAAAATGCCTCCCTATTCTATCTTTTTCAGCCATAAGGTGGGGGAAATAATACCAACCTCTCAAGAGATTTGTGAGGATTAAATGAGATCGTACAGACGTAAGTGCAGGACACAGCCGCCTACCTGCAACCCTTGGGGACAGGTGTGCTTTGGAATTCAGGCTTTGGTTTTCTTAGAAATGTAATACATTTCTATCCTCTAATTCCTTAATGCCACCAACATCACCCATGGTCAAATATATGGATATTTCTGCAGCAAAACTATGAATATTCACAGTAAGAGGGATGAATCAAGATTACAGTCTCACATCAATTTGAGGCAGGTTTGCAACCAAAAAAATTTCAGTGTTCAGAGCACTTGGATTTCGGGATCAAGAGTAAGTAATTGTAGACTTGTCTTCTTGCAACAACTGTTGGTTAAATCTTACTTTCTCCAGTTTCCAAGGTCCTCATTCTTATGTCATTTTTGAGTCACCAACCTTGGCTTGTCTTCTTACTTATATTCCTTTGACAACGGGGTTGGGCCCACGGCCGAACAAGCTACCCAGTATATCTCTTACCTTCACACTCATTTGAACTGCGTCCTGCTTAACACGGTGGCTCCCTTCTCTCCAGATGCTCTGGGTGAAGAAGATTCTTCTCTCGGCTTTGTCTTCAAGTCTCTCAGTTCCCGAGGCAGTCTCTCTTGCCACAGCTCCAGGATTCCAAGGGCTGTCTGCTGCCTGTCTAATAAGTTCTCAAGGAGCTATCAAAGTACTCCTAGTGACGTTGGTTTGCTCACTGGTCAGAAGAACACTCTTCCCCTGGAGATGAGAGGGGACATTCCTCGGTCTCATTCAGGTATGCCTGAGAGCTGCTTCTAGGCTGCTTGAGAATGAATGACATAGCAAATCCTCCTGGGGACAGCACTCCTGGAGTCTCTTCCCCATTCCAGAGTGTCTCCGGAGAAGGAACGTAGGGTCCACCATCGCCATCCCAGCTGAGGGCGTCAGTCAGTGGCGGGTGGCAGGTGTCGAAGGCCATCTGCATGATATCGGATGGCCATGGGGGGTCACCCAGTTCAACACTGGGGCAGTGCAAAGAGCATGATCAGACATACGGGAGTTTGATTTCTAATTCGTTCACATGCTGTGTGACCTTGGGTCAGTGGCTTAAATTCTCTGTGCTTCAAGCTGTAAAATGGGGATAATATTACCTACATGACAAGGGCTATCATTAGGAGTATGCCAGACAACCTAAACACATGTCCCAATACATTTCCAGTCCCTTCCATTGGTTTTCTCTTCCCAGTCCAGGAAACCCTGGCAGGGCAAGAACATGTCTTCTCTTTGTACTTATTCCTAGCACAAGATCTGGCCTGTAGCAGGCGTGCAACCAATTATTGAATAAGTGGCTGAATGACTACAATTGTTTTTGTTGGTGGTGGCACACCTTTGGTTCCTCCTAAATCTGACATTCACAATTTGGTAAGAGGCCACTAGAGTCAAGAGGCCTTTATGGTCCAAATAACCATATTTGCATCTGGTGTAGATAATAGAGTTATTCGGCACCAGCTCTTTCGTTCCGTAATTGTGCTTTCTTTTAAAAACGGAACTTTTGGGGCGCCTGGGTGGCGCAGGCGTTAAGCGTCTGCCTTCGGCTCAGGGCGTGATCCCGGCGTTCTGGGATCGAGCCCCACATCAGGCTCCTCCACTAGGAGCCTGCTTCTTCCTCTCCCACTCCCCCTGCTTGTGTTCCCTCCCTCTCTGGCTGTCTCTGTCAAATAAATAAATAAAATCTTTAAAAAAAAAAACAACGGAACTTTTAATTTTACAGACTAATACCTCCTGATAGCTAGCGTGAAAAATGTTGCATTTTTAAAAAGATGTCTCAATTTTGAGTAAGATTTGAAGATCTGTGACAATTCAGTACCTTTTCCTCTAATCCTCAACTAGTATTAATAGGAGGGCACGTATTGCATGGTGCTCTGGATGTTTTACGCAACTAATGAATCATCGAACTTTACATAAAAAACCAGGGATGTACTGTATGGTGACTAACATAATAAAAATACATTAAAAAAATTAAAGCTGAGCTTAATCCTAGTGTTCCCTTGGGTTCAGGCAGATTATAATGACCACACAAATACTGCAATGTTTTAGTAGACCCCAGGATTCATCAAGGGCTTTATGTAGGTTTTGGGAATTAAGGCACTGTGAATTTTAAAACCTATTCAAGCAGCTCTATATTTAATCATTCCTCCACTCTCTTGGAATAGAGAAGAAACGAAATGATGCCAAACTTACTAACACAAAAATCACGGAGGCTGTTTCGCAGCATTTTTGAATAGCCTCAGTATCTTTACCTGTGAAAGGGGCAATGGCGGTATTGTTGTGCCCTGTGAGACACGAGTGGGAACACCCAGGGCTTGGCCAGCTGGGCAAAGCTGCGGCTGCTGAATGGAACTTGATTTTTTTATATTGCCAGAAATCCTTTTCAGGATTCATTTTTTTATAATCCCAAGATTATGTGGTCTAGCAGTAAACACAGACTACATAGGTTTTTACTTAGAATCTACCTTTTACTTTCTGTCTGATTATTTTTAAAAAATATTTTATTTATTTATTTTACAGAGAGAAAGAGAGGGAGGGAAAGTGAGAGAACAAGCAGCGGGAGCAGCAGAGGGAGAGGGAGAAGCAGCCTCCCCACTGAGCAGGGAGCCCGATGCGGGGCTTGATCCCAGGACCCTGGGACCTGAGCTGAAGGCAGACGCTTAACTGACTGAGCCACCCAGGCACCCCTTTCTGTCTGATTCTTAAGGGTACACTTGTTCGTTTTTGCCTGTGATAGGGTAAGACGAAAGTCTCTGTGAGCCATTGCTGTGCTGAGAATCCAGGTCGGAGAGGAGAAGGATCCGAGAGAGAGCGGAAGAGCCAGGCCAGCCGGCTGGAACGTGCTCCCACCGCTCTGAGCAGAAGGTACATGTGATGCATTTCTCCCAGAGAGCACACTGACAGGGGAGGGAAAGAATGCTGCTCTGGAGGCCTGGGGGCAGGATGCTCGACATGGCTGTGACGCCTGGGTGGCTCAGTCGGTTGGGCGTCTGCCTTGGGCTCAGGTCATGATCTCAGGGTCCTGGGACTGAGTCCCACATGGGGCTCCTTGCTCAGCCGGTGGCCTGTTTCTCCCTCTGCCTGCTGCTCCCCCTGCTTGTGCTCTCTCTCTCTCTTTCTGTGTGTCAAATAAATAAATAACATCTTAAAAAAGAAAAAGATGCTCAGTATGGCTGACAGTGGGTGAGGACAAGGTGGGGAATAAAGATGTGTCGATTCCTCATCCTTGGCCAGGATTCAAGCACATGTGGACACTTAATGCAGCCCAGCCCCTCTCACTACTCCCCACGAAAAGGAAAATCTGTCTTGATTTCTCTTTTCTATACATTCCCTTTTTATTTCTTCCAGTAGAATCTTAAATGATACCTGGGTAGAGGGACACGGTCACACAGATGAGTCTGCTTCATCTCTTCAGATAAGGAGGAGGGGGGTGCACCAGATGAGAGCCAGGAGAAACAGCCTTTGATTAATATTTCAGTCACAGGGGAGGAATCCAGCTACACGATGAAGGCATATTAAGAAATAGCTCCCAGACAAATGTGTTTCGTGAGTTCATCTTGAATCATCCCACATCACATTCACACTGCATCACAATTCAGGTGATTTATACAGTCGCATTAGGTTCTACGAGTATTAATGGGAAATAAGCATGCATATCAATATATGCATTAGTGGAGACAGACCCCCCAAAGGGTTTCTGCTTTGGGGGGAAAGCTGCTATTATTTGTCCCTTCTCCTCAATGGAAATAGAATTATGCTCATTAAGTCAGTGTTCGATACGCCATCCTCAGCAGAAAAAGGGCTCACTTCTAAAGACACAAATAAAACTATATTTTATATTTGTAATTAAAAGCCTTGTAGCACATGGCCATGTCTTATTGCTATTATTTACTACTTGCTATTTAGAATTTATGCTTTATTATCAGCTATGGTTAGTCATCCATCCTAGTGAAAGAGGATGGCTCCCTAGTTCTTCATTCCTGTGTCAAAGAGGAAGAAATGGGTCGAGTTTGGTAGGGATTTTATACAGAGAGGCATCCCAGAAGTAAAATAATAAACTGTCAGGAAAGATCAGTTCTCCAATCCACAAAGCAGGAAAAAGCTAAGGCTTCAGCCTGCTCATATTCTGGTGGAAAGAAGTTTTAAGTCAAATTAGAGGCAATAAGTACTCCACACTGTGTCCTCATGGCATCCGCGAAGATGATTTCGGCCACTAATCATGGAAGACCTAATTCCAAATGTCTTAACCTATTAGGAGGTTGATTATGTCATAAAGAGGAAGTGCAGATCATTTCATGGTTAACTTGCCTGTTCTTCTGTGCTATCAAGGACCCTGGCCACCCTGCCCCTTGGCCAGCCAGCAGGTCATCTTCATACTTCACGGGCGAATGATGCTGCTACAGATTCTGGCCTCAGTTGCAGACCCAACAACGCCAGCAGGGGAAGGAAGATCAGCTTCTATGCATCTCTTTTAGTTGGTAGGTAAGCTTTTCCAGGAGTCCCTCAGCAGCCAGCCTTAGGTCATGTTCCTCCTCCATAATCAATAAGTAGTGAGAGAAGCAGAATTCCAGGATTGGCTTAGGTAATCAATTTGCCGTCCCATTCCATGAGTTCCAGATAGGGTCACTGTCCATGAGCTCATGGCCTCCCAGAGGTTGTACACCACCTGGAATGGAGGGTTCCAAGGGTGAGGAGGCAGGGAGTCGTGGAGGGAGCATGGACAGACAGTCATCTGTGTGTGTATGCCAGTGAATGCCATGACTGGGCTTCTCAGAGGTCAACTTAGGGATGTAGTCATGGACCCCTGGGGACTCAGTGTAGTCTGAGGGAGCACCAGCTTTTGTCCTGAATCTGATTCTATACAGTTGGTCCGAAGATTTAAACACTAGAGCCTCCGGCTAAAGCTATAGTTCCTAGGGTTAGCAGCTTCATGAGAGACTATTGAACAGACTGCTTAGTCTGAAGCGAAACCTTTGACTCCAACTGACAATTGTTTTAAAAGGAAAAAAGGAGAAGAATGATCAGGGAATAAAATGATATTAATACAGTTTGCATCTTGGTTATTGTTAACGTCACATGACTGAAAAATGGGGGGAAGTTCATCTTTGATACCTCCATCTCTCCATTCTGTTCTCTCTCGCCACCACCCGCTCCCTGCCTCCATGACTCTCAGCGGCACACAGGGTTCTCATATTCTATTCCTGCTTCCTTCTCTCATACCTTCTCCCAGAGCCTTCTTTCACACTGGGATGTTAACAACAAGTGGCTTGAGTATCACCCATTTCACTAATAAGCTTGGCTGTGTGGCATGATAGGCCTCATGGAAAGGGAAAGAATTTTAGAACTAATCACTTCTGGGATGGAGATCTAGAACCCAAAAAAGAATGGCCACAGTCAAAAATCACACGCTGTCCTGCTGCCCTGGGCAGAATGGTAGCCAACAGACAGGTATGGCTGAAGAGTTTATGTGTAAAGAAATTCAAATTAAATAAAAGTAACAATTTCATTTCTCAGTCACACGGACCACATTTCAAATGTAGCGACATTTGTCTAGTGGGACACTAGACACAATTGCAGACATGGTACATTTCCATCATCAGAGAAAGTTCTATTGGACAGTGTCGTTCTAAAGAGAAATGGTAAGTCAGGATTGTGACAGCCAGTGATGTTTTCCAGGAAAATCCAGTCTGACGGCTGGGAATGATCTGTCAATGTTCGAACTGAGTTGGGGTTGGCTCGTTCATTTTGGAGCAGGAAACTGGACAGTGGCTGGATGTTAGTGGGTGAACAGGGAATACATCAAAAACCGTGACCAGGGAGGACACCTTTGCACTAGGCTTTGGTGCAACCTCTGAGTCTACGAGTGCTAGTAGAGGACAAGGGACGCTGAGGAAGTCAGCACGCTAGCATTAGGTTGAACTTGAGCAAAACTTAAATTTTAAAACATTGCATAATGTATTTATGTTAATTTGTATTAATGAGTATTTTCTATTTATGACAAGTGTGTTAATCTGTTTGGGCTGCTAATACCAAATTAGCAATGACTAGGTGGTATGAACGACAGCACTTGTTTTTCATAGTTCTAGAGCCTGGGAAGGCCAAGATCAAGGTGCCCGTGGATTCAGTTCTTGGTGAACACCTACTCCTGCTTTGCAGACAGCTGTCTTTTCATTGTGTCCTCACCTGGGGGACACACAAAGAGCAGGGAGAGAAGCAGGCTCCCTTGGGTCTCTTCTTATCAGGGCACTAATCCTATCTTGAGGGCTCTACCTAATTACCTCTCAAAGGTACCTCTCACATGATCTAATTACCTCTCAAAGTTCCCACTACCAAATACTATCACACTGAGGATTAGGGTTTCAACACATGAATTTTGGGGGAATGCAAACATGCAGTTCCTAAGAGCAAGTTATACTGGCCTTATGCTAGTGACATAAACTTTCTCATGAAAATATAGTTGCTAAAATTTCAAAGAAGTTACATTTAAAGAAAAATATTAGGTGAAAACTTGTACTGGGAAGAGCAATGTGGTTACATTTCTAAATGTGATTTGCAAAGGACTGAACTTTGAAACACTGATCTAAGGCAAAAGTGTTTGCCCCAAACGTCCATTTCTAGCCAGAGCCACCTCATCCATCAGGTGCATTAAGCACATTGCCTCGGGCTTACAGTACTTCAAGGAATCCATGTAAATGTGTTAATTTCTTTTCAAGAAATTGAAGTCAGAAGCAAAGAATATACTTTCAAGTCAAAGAAGTGTTTTAGTGTATAATAACAATATATTTGTCTTTATTCCAACACCGTTAAAAAATTACAATTTTTAATTTGTCAGTGGAGGAAGCGTCCCATGAAGGTGAACGTGGCTGCAGCCCTGGACAATCATAGAGTGACTCTGTTTCTAGGCACACTTGGAAGGCACGCCGAGTCAGTGGAATACAGAAGGGTAGTGTTTGCTCAGCAACACCACCAGTGGGCGGGAGTAGGGTAGCTGGATCTCAGGAGGCGGGCACAAGCATAAATCGGAAAGCAGTGGCGGCAGCATCCCACGCATGCCCAGCAGCTTAGCATGGCCCGAGCTCAGGTGCGGGTCAGCAGATGGCATGCCTGGGGCTTAGGACAGCAGGACTAATCCCTGTTCAAGTGACGATCTGTGGGTCAGGATGGATCCTGAGAACGGGCAGGGCTGAGCTTTTGGGGTGAAGATTTCCTGGGAACTGGGGAAAGGGGAGGGTGGACAAGTAGAGGATTTCAGGCATCAGCTATTAGAACAACCTATCCAGACTGTTTGGTCCTGAAATCACATTGGAGGGCTACTGGGCAATCACACAGTTAGCCTGAGCTGGGCTGATTAGGATGGTAAGAAACACAGAAATGAGGAACAGACACACATTCACGCCAGCTCCTAAACACAAGGAGTGACTTGGAAATGTCAGATAGTCCTTTTGGAAAAGTGAAGTTTATGAAACAATCACCTAATGCCCCCGAAGGCAAAGGCTGGCAAAGTCGAGGCTGACTCAGAGACCTCTTGACAAGCTCTGGGATGACAGAGGTATAAGTGCCATTTCAAATCAGAGACTGTTGTGCAAGGCCAAGTATGCAGACCAATTCTACAGTATCTTGTAGTTGCTCTCTTGGCGAGTGAGGAGAATGACATTGATAAATCACCCTATTATAACTAGTGATAAAAGCAGCAGGTCTTAGAGAATTGACCAGTAGACACCTGAAAAAGACAAATGGCTGCAGGAAGACAACGGAAACAAGTTGGAAATTAGCGATACCCGTTGTGGGGAGAACAGGACAATGTATCCGGGCCGGAGATAATATCCCAGTCTCATGATCATCCATTGATTTGGGTCACCTGACAGTCTTCTGGGGGGAGGGGGGAGTCTCAACTACTACTAATATATACGAAAACGCCCTGAAAACCATGATACTTCATGCAAATGTATCTTATTAAATAAGATTAAACCAATAGGAAGTGGAAAATTATCTAAATGTTCTTTCATTTTTGGCTCAAATTTTGGTACATTGGGTCGGAACTTTTTTTTTTCTTTTGCTAAATAGTCTGGATGTTTACCATTGTGATGCATAGAATCAGCATAAAGAATGTTTTGGCTCCATTAATGGAAAAAGAAGAAAGAGTGTTTTGATTTTCTAAATCTCCCAGCTCTTGGGAGGGGGGACTCAGAATGCCTAGACACAATGACAGAAGGAAGTCTTGCAGATACTTCTCTATGGAATTAGTCTATTTTGTACCGTGGATTGTGGTGGTTTCTACAGTGGTGACCAGGGCCTCTTCTGCAAATCACTTCCTTCTTAAACCTCGGGGGTTTCTGCTAACCACATTCAAATGGTCTGGAGAAAGTGCTGCTCTACATTTTCCATTACCTCAGAGTTGGGCCAAGTAGGCCCACGAGAGGGTCATTAACTGCCTCGGTGCCTCCATGTGTCTGATTAACCACAAATATATAACGTGGTTCAGCAATGTTGGAAGCCACATGGCGAACCAGGGCAAAAATGCCCTGCAATTTGTTTTACCGGCAGCAGTCATCAGTCAACAACAACCAAACCGAGAATGTCTGTGGCCGACAGTTTTGGCTACTGCGTGTCCATGTTCCCTGGCCCCAGGGGGCATAGGTTGAGAGGGGGTAGGGTTGGATGAGAGGGAGAGAAAGAAGTGGCTAGAAAAATGAACTGCTGAGCTATTCATAAAGACCATACTGGATTAATTGTAGGTTTCTGGTGAATAACTAGTGACACCGTGGAAACCATATATGGCATCTGATAGTTCGCCCGTTTTTACTTCAAGAAAACTCATTCTCGAAATTCTGCAGCAGCTGCTACTGTTTGGATTATGAATAGTAATCAGCCATATGGTGTGGCAGATAGGAATCGCACATATTTTCACATGGACAAATATTATTATTCCAAAACATAAACACGTCAATATAAGTGTTTTTTCTCCTGGGAGGGATACAGCCCCTGATCTCAGTTATGAGAAAATGACTCACTTTGTATGTGCAAAATTCACCTGCCAACGTTGTTACTGGAACTTGCACCAGACGTCTCCCCCAAGTGTTTCTTTCCTTATTTGTAGGAAGTCAGGGAGGGAGGGGAGTGAGAGAGAGAGAAAAGAGAATGGAAAGATGGCCCAAGGAACGGTGGGATAGGCTGTTAGCTCTGCCACTAGGATGGCAGCCTCAACCTTAAACTCTCATCACTGGGAAAGCAGTGTTCTTGTCCAGGGAATGTAAAGCCACCAACTTAGCAACCCAATCTAGAGATGGGGTGGGGGGGGAGCTATAATCAGGTCCTTAGAGCTGGGGAGTACTTCTAGATCTCACTGGTTTTGTTTCAAATGTCTCACGGACAATGTATCCATCACTGATAATTTATTCTAACAATTTATCTAGGTCT
>NC_048227.1:92400868-92501549 GCF_002007445.2 Ailuropoda melanoleuca | reverse complement strand
GCCGAGTCGAAGGCAGACGCTTAACTGCTGTGCCACCCAGGCGCCCCTGCTGGGATCCCTCTTAAACTGTGTGCCTAAAACTAAACCTTTACTCATACAGACTATTTTGCACTCATTTAGTGGAAAATGGGGGCAACTATGAAGATTAAATTAGATTAAACCCATGAAATGCATAGCGTATTTCCTAACACCTAGGAAACATGTAATATATGTTAGTTATTATTGTCATTGGTCAATTGATTGTATCAATTATATCACATTTTATCAAGGTGGCCTCGTATCAGATGAACTCTTATGTATGGAAACTTCTACCGTGGACTTCGTGTCAAATGTGTCTACAGAGTTTTTGTTTCTCACTTACGACTCACATATGCACGTAGTAGATAGAAATGTAGGACCTGTATTGAAAACAAGAGCATAAATGGTAGAATGGAAACATCCTCACCCATGTAGGGAAGTGATCTTGTTACATCAGCCAAAGCCTTCAAGGGTTTGGGGGGGGTGGGCAGGAAAAAAGCCCCCCACCTCACCCAAAGAAAAGGAAGCAATCACAGCGGCACAGTTCCTTTGAGGAGGATGAGGGTGACGTAGTGAAAGTAGAGACCCAACATTAATCTTAAGCTTCCCTGTACTTCAGAAAACACAAAGACTCGGTCTCTGACACAGCTTCCAATTCCAAATGCCCCGCAAAATCTCCGCCCATCTGCCATTTTAGATAAAAGGCGATTTCAAATGTTACTCTGCAAGAAGTAGAAATGCCACCCTGTGCTGGGTCTGTATGAAAATTCACTCAATAAAGAATTCTGACTTTCATGAAAATAACTACCAAAGGAGAGCCAAGAGGTTGACCTTCACATTGCTCAAGAGCGACACCAATCCCCCGGCCTTGGCACACACACGGATTTCTCGCAAGGATTACAGCAGGTGTTTTCTGAACGGCATCCAGAATCGCACTGGACAGAAACGCATCAGAGGTCGCTGAAGCCACATCAATAATGATAAGCAGGATGATCGCAGCCCCCTCCTGCCGGCCCCGCGAGCCTGCGGAGATCACAGCCCGGCTGAGTCTGTGGGAGCCCGCCAGCTTCTCGCCAAGAGCCAATGTCATTTTAACATATTCAAGAAGGAGGCTTTAGCGGGGCAGGCCAGAGGTCTAAGGAAATGAAATGAACTCAGAAGAGGAAAGTGGACTAGAAGACATACACAGATAGTTTTTATTAGTAAGCTTCATTTAGAAATTTGGGACATTTTCAGTATGAACGCTTATAATGTTGTATCACAACTGCCATGTGTTCAGCTGCACTCTTTTTTTTTTAAGTAAAGAAATTGTAATAAAGGGGAAAAGCTAATTATGAAACATGATACTTCTTGGAATTGTAAGTAGCAAGTACGATAGAGTAAAATAAATTACATCCAAGGTCGCGGTAGAGAAATGCTATTATTCTTGGTTTCCCCAGATTCCCGTTCTCAGGAACTCCTGTTCAGTGTCCCTTTCGGCTGATGAGCACATTCCCACGTGCAAGCCTTTGCCTTCCTTCAGCTTGTCAATCTTTCTGTTTTCCTATTCAGAAAAAAACTATGGTCCCAAAAGGCAGAAAAAAGAGGGTCAAGGAGTGATAGCAAAGCTCACTTCTAATCCCTATACTTCTTACCACCCTCTTGGGTAATGTCAGAAAAGTTCTTCAACTTTCCTGTGCCTCAGTTTCTCTTTTCTATAAAACAAGAAATCAGTTGGGTCACAATCTCAAAACTCAAAGGCCCACAGGTCCTAATAAGGATGCAATAATGTAGCTGAGGGAGCAAATGCATGCCGCGTCTACGGGGGACAGCAGTACTCAGCCCCAGCTGATTAGCACTGTATCTTTTGATTCTTTTTTTCAAGGAAACATGTTTCTGGATTGTTATGTCAACTCTTCTGAATTTTAAATATTGGCTCAAAGATGAAAAGAAAACCACTTAAAAAAATACTCCGCAGGTCAAATAGAACACGTGCACGATCTCCTTAAGTTCTTCACCTTCTATGATTCAAAAATTTCCTCGAAACCTATCTGGGATTTGCCAGTCAAAACAGGCAATCCCTTGATTTTCTTCACCTTCCTAACTTGTTTCCTCTTTCATACTATCAGGTGAACTGTGTACCCCCTTTTCCCGTAGGTAAGAGAGACTTCAAGTCAAATACAACATGTCCATGCATGGCAAAGTTGATCATCTCACACTGCCAAATATACCGCCAAGGAACCAGATATCACCGGGCAAAGTGATGTGAATAAAGCCAGAGAGGGGACAGATGCGTGACTAAACTAACTAGAAATAAAACCAAGATAGTGAGGGAGAAAGAAGAAAGGCGTTTCATGTTCGACAACAGCTAAGAAGGAGAACCGAGGAAACGTACCTCAATGTCATGAACCCAGCTGTGAGAGAGGGGTGGCTTTGAGGGAGGAGAGTGTTTTCAGTTGCAGGAGTGTTGCCTGGAAGAGAAGCTTTGGCCTGAACTGTCAGGATGGGTACTGGTGTTTGGAGAATTTTCTAGAGAGCGTTTGGTTAACTCAGGGAACAGGGAAGGAGACATTAGAAAAGTTTGCGGGCTTTAGGAGTAGATCTAAGGAGAAGAGTTGGACTTCTCTTTTATTCTGAGCAAAGACAGACTGTCAGCTACACAAGAGAGCCATAGTCTGCACCATACAGGATCTCATTCATCAATGAGAGTTTCATATTTTCCCTTAAAAATATGATTCTCTCTTCCTGTTCCGCTTGTACCACTCTAATCTGGGACTGCTGTCATCTCTTATTTAGGTCCAGTCACAATAGTTTCCTAACTGGCCTCCAGAATGTTCAGAATCCAATGTACCTGGGTAGAATAATTTTCCTTAACTGCTTTTATCATGCTGTTCCACTATTCTAACACCTTCCGTGGCTCCAATTTCCTATCAGGTCTAAACTCCTTGGCTTGGCCTTCCAGCCTCTCCAGGATCTGCTTGATTTTCTCTCTCCTCAGCCCCTCACATGAATTTCCTGTTCAAAACTCAGTCCTCTTTCACCCGCAGGGCTGTTTCTGTCTCCCGGCATTTACAGAACACCATCCCCTTCACCTGGATGCCCATCCCTGTCCTTTTCCAATCCAATCATCCTTCTTGATCTATTTCCCTAATGAAGCCTTCTTTGACAACCGTCATTTCAGAAACACTATTCCATTTAACGTCTGAACCATGGACGCTGCCACTCAATCACATATTCTTTTGTCCTCTAATTGTTTCATGTATGTATATCTTGTCTCTTCATTATATTTTGACCTTCACAAGTCAAGAGCATGTCTTCTCCCTTTGTGTTCTCTGGAGAAACAGCAAAGTTAGTACAGAGGCTGAACTCAGTGAGCACTTGCTCGGTGCTTTGTTCAGATGAGCTCATGTGGAGAACGAGGATGGGGGCAAATGGGGGCTTTAGGCTTGAAAAAAAAAAAAGACGGTTTGGGTCTCTTGGGTGGTGATAATCACTCAGGACTACCTAGCCGGTTACCACTGTCCACTTCCCCAAAAGCATGGCCACTGCTGGCTGCCACCTACTGTGCATTACACCCACTGCCAAGGGCATCCTCATATGTAGTCTGTCTTTGTTGAAATTAGCCTGTGTAACTGTTAACTGTTGCACTAGGTTGTGTGCTGGGCAGGGACTTGATCCATCAGCTGTCCTTGAACAGCACACAGCCTTGGGGATTTGAAGCTGCACTTGGAGGCAACTCCTGAATTTGAACCTGAAAGAAGCATTATCCAGTTATGTCCGGCACGAAGTGAACTTGTAAGCCACACAAACAGTCTGCAAGGGGGAGGACAGCAAGAACTCAAATGCACTAAGAACAAAGGACAACCAGAGAACTCTGGTTGGAGGAACCGTTCTGGTCCTCCGGGAGAGAAGGCAGAGGCAGAACATCCCACATTATGTATGAAGTTGCCAGCTTCTGCCAGCAGAGGCTTCTATTTCTCACTTCCACCCTGCTCACTAACCAGAGAGCACCAAGCCCATCATTAAATCTCTAGGTCTATGCAGTTAAGATAACAAACTGCTGACTAGGAGAGAGGTTGGGTGTGTTCACTACGACAGAGAGACCCTGAAAATAAGCCCGGCTTTTCAAAACTCCATTTCTTTTGATACACTCCATCTCCGGAGCAGCTATGGACTATAATGAATTTCAGGTCCTCCTGCCCTGGGCGGTGCCTAACCCTGGGTGTCTGAGCTGGCTGGTATTTTATCCACGGCACAGGCTGGAAAGAACCCACGAGAGATTGCTGAGTTGTGCCAGCAACCTATGGCGGTCTCTGAGGCCACTGCTCTGGGGGTAAGTGGCCACTGACCTGCCAAGGGAACTGGTGACAACGTGTAGTGGCAGAGACAGAGCCAGTGACCAGAGAAATTCCTAACGAGGAGAGAATTTTCAGAACGGCAGTTCAGGTAATCAAGGTTTAACAGAACAACAAGCTAGATTGAATTTGCACGAGAACTGTGCACCTTCCAATCCTGACATTCTCTCATGTGACTGGGAATCTGCTTGGGCAGGGGGCTGGGGCTCCCAAAGTGGAGAGGACCAATGCCTTCATCTCATCTCCTTGTGTACTTTCTGCTGGGTCCCTGCAGGCTGGCTTAGGACCCTGGAGCCAATCAGACCTGTGCGATGTGACCTCAGCAATCAGCCCCTAGGAGCCCAGACCTTCCTTTTTGCCCAGAGGGCATGCAGGAAAAAAAAAAACAAACTCCTTTTATTTTTCCATAGTTTGTCAAAAATGAGTTCCTATGAAAAACAAACGAATTTTTAAAAATCTAAATATTGCAAGAGCACAGAAATGGTTCAGTTTCCAGAATGCAACTGGTCGATCTACTTGCTTTAAATAAATGAATGAATGACTTTGGTGTCTGTTTAGTCAGACCTGGGGACAGTGCAGTATTTTTTCACCCTCCTTCCTCCAAAAGTATAGGATATGACTTGCCATCTTAGATGCAGCCTTAAAAGCTAAGACCATCAGGGATGAGGCGCATTCTTTCATAAATAGAAACGGTTACTTGAGAATCCAATGTTTTAATTGCTCTTGAAGTCAACTTCATGCCAGAAAAGAAAGTAACATAGGTCGTACTTCCACAGAAAAGACAGAAGGGTCACATTGTTGCCACAGAAGAGAATTTCTCGTACCAGCCAATCTACAAATCACTACGGTTGTGACAGAATCTTCTGCTTCCAGTGAAGTTCAAATTCACATTCGAAAGGAGAAAACAAAACGACAAGTTTCAGCGTGGGACAGGAGATATACTAACTGAAACAGCACGGGGTGGGGGTTGGAGTGTGTGATCTTGTGTCCCAACCGTGGGTTGTTCAAGTAAGGGGAACTTTAGTTTATTCAACTTTAAAAGGAGATGATGAGCCAGGGTCACTAAGGCTGGGGAATCTGGACCATTCTGTGAGGCTTTCAGGACTTGACCTATTCATGTGGAGTAAACTCAGTTGTTCTTTGTAACATAAAAGGAAACAGCAGGTCTGAATATGTCCAGGTCAAAAATCATAAAAGTTAGCTTTAGACACTAATATGCTCCTTTATCATGTTCTTCTGATCATAATATATATCATAATTATTATATATGTATTCACATACCTGTGTCTATATAAAATCTTAAAGGAGGTACATTTAAAGAAAATCAAAAGTAACAATCCAACACAGAGTTCCAAGAAATTCTTCATTTGTGTTAAAAAACCTAGCTTGACTCTACAGTTCCTTTCGGTCAGTGAGTCGTATTGCTTCAATAAGGTCATGTCTTATATGCCCACAAGCTGTTCAGTACAGTTCATCAATAAAATTAGAAACATTTATACCCAAACAATTCACCCAAAGTCATTTATCACTAATACCGTTTGGTATGTAGAAGGCAAGTTTTACTTTAAAACAATGAACAAGACTACAATCCTTTGATTATAAATTCCTCTTCATTTATGAAAAGCTACCAGGAAAATGCCCAGTATGATACCCTTGATATTTAAATGCTTCATTCAACTCACCATTAGCTTGCTCCAAAACTCAGCCTCCCTGGCAAAAGGCTCCATATTGAAGGGATAAATTTCTTGCTCTGCCTTGTCAAAGGTGTCACTTGAACTGCTCAAGTGACAGAGCACAGGAAAGCAAACATTTCAGCCGAGCTACTTTCCTAATGCTGACGGTTGCATTCTCTCAGCTCAGAGTCTTGGGAGAAATGGAATTTACATATGTTAAGGCGAGATGGGTGTGGGCATTTCCCATGGTTATGATTCAAAACCAAGATATGTTTCGTTCAAGGAGTTAATAATATAACTTCAAGAAGAAAAGTACCCCCTAGCATTACTGCCACTTAAGACATGCCAGCTCACACTGCCATGCACAGATTCACCACACCTCAGTCCCCATGCCAAGAACAATCCTCCAGCAGGTGGTGTAGGCAACTTCTGGCATTTTTCTTTCATGGAAGACTCAGGTAATTATAAATCTCCCAGCTCACTTTAAGTTGTGCACAGTGACACAAGAGCAGACATCTGGAATGCAAGTATGAGGTTGCAAGTTCAGGGAGACAACTTTTGGCATTCTTGCGGGTGAAATTAACCAAAGTCGGCTACGGAATGATCCATCCTCTGTGCTCTGTTAGAACAGGTAAACTTTGATCTTAAACTGCCGCACAAAGATATATAGGCTTCAAGTTTTCTCATTTTTTCTTACAAGAGACAGGAGAAGAAATAACTTCCTTAAAATATCCTAGAGCACTGGATCTGTGGTTATCACTGTAGGCATAACTCAGACATGGAACGTTCCCATCTTCATTAATACTGATTACTCAAACGACCGTGCAAAAGAAACATATTCGTAAAGAGAGAAGTCTGACACCCCACACCGACCATGCCAGCAAGCTGAAGGATGAAAGAAGAGTCTAAATATCTGAGAGTAGAGATCTGGAAGAGTTCTGGTCATTTCTTTCTATGGTCTTATGACCTTTAC
Organism: Ailuropoda melanoleuca; assembly: GCF_002007445.2. NCBI lineage: Eukaryota > Metazoa > Chordata > Mammalia > Carnivora > Ursidae > Ailuropoda > Ailuropoda melanoleuca. The sequence continues at coordinate 92,494,551 of NC_048227.1, read as the reverse complement.
ACATTCGAGACATCGTCTATTTAGATCTGACGAAGCTGTCAAAGCTTATGATGAAAAGCAAAACGCAAATACACAAACTGTGTATCCTTTGATGAACCTTCCCCCCTGGGTATTCTAACGACATTTCCTTCTCTGTGAGTCTCTAATTACATAGGACTTAGTGAGCGGTGGCCATTTACAGTAAAACATCACTGTGGTCAACAGCTGAGAGTTACCTCCAAAGCCTGGTGTGGAACATCAGAAACCAACACCATGTTGTTCCAACACGAAATATACCACTGTCCGGTTCTTCTTTTGCCCGGAGATGTTTCTTCCCCTCAATTTAATATGGGCAGAGCTTTCTACAACTTTGAGATTTATATCATTTTACCCAGGAAAGCAGTTGTTTACATCTGGTACATTTCCTGCATTTCCTTGGTGCCCCAGAACAGGATCAACCTCGTCAGAGTAACTGCTTCAATGTACAAAAGCAAATATTTACAAACCCAGAGACCTGGGGAAATTTAAAAAAAAAAAAAAATTGGCCACAGAAGAGTTACTATTCAGAAGGAGAAAGAGGGTTCTGTTGGGGGGCCATGTCGGAGTTCTTGTTTACTTTTCCTCCCTGGAAGCCGGGAAGGGCTACACTTAGTGTAACCGCCCCATGCGCCACTGCGCCATCAAAACCTGTTTTGTGGGTCTTGCCTCATGGCCCGGTCCACCTCTGACTGTGTTTGTGGACAGGGTGAGTCATTTGAGTATTGTGCAACTGTCCCAAACATGTGAAACAACTATTCAAATCTGGCAGGGAGCCTCCCCCACCCCCCCATTGGTGAAATCTCATGTTTTCTCTGGCTTACCCTTCATTTCACTGAGGATGGGTGTACGCATCTTTACGAAATAGATAAACTTTTGAAAAACTACATGAACCCATGACTCTAAATTAGATCATATTTTTAAAAAATTCAAGGACATCTTGATACTTAAAGGAATCCCTGGCACCTCGACTTGTGAAGGGGAAAACAGCTTTTGCCTTAAAACCATCTGCCACATCAATGTTTTGCAAGTGTGAGGTTTTATAGACCGAGTTTTCTTAAATGGAGGGACATGAGTTCAGCCCCTTTTGGCTTCTGACTGACTCAGCTAATGTCACTGGATCACAAAACTGACGCCACAGGCAAACTGGTCATTTTTTTCACAGAAAGCAGTTAAGGGAGCCTTCTCGGGTTTTCGTGATTTTTACTCATTCACAAATGATTTACAAGAAGAAAAAGGGGAGGCAGAATTGGTTTACCTTTTCCAACAAATTAAAATGATATTAAGGGTAATCTGTAAAGGATGAACCAGTGATGCCTTGAAAATACACTTTCAGTACCCCACACTCCCTTGCACAAACACAGGAAGCTGAGGACTCAGTTTCCTTCTCTTCGTACAGTGTTCTTTCTAGTTCTAGAAGAAAAGGTTAGACCTTCATAGGGAATGCAGTGCTGTGTTGAGTGCTATCATCCACGTTACTAACAAATGCCTGGTGGTTTTAATTTAAGGTTTTCTTCCTTCTCCCTTTCCGTGTATTTCCCTCTATGCCTCTGTGCCTCATCGCCTTAGGGCTGCAGAGGCCAGACTTAGCCTGCAAGATTTCCTGGCTTTTCTTTTCTAAAAGCCTGATTCCTAAAAGGAAGACAGAATTTGAAGAGGAGCAAAATGTCTTTGAGAAAAGGGCCATGGTGAGGTGTGGTGGCCCATTCATATGAGGAAGAGCTTCTCCTGGTCTGGAGGCAGGGACAGGTCCCGAGGTCTCAGGGAAGGGTGGCTCCCTGGTTCTGCCCCAAGGAGGCAGAGGACTTCCCGGGAGGAGGAGTTGTGGTGTGTGTAGGGAAGAGAAACTGCAGGACTGGGGCTCACAGCTTCCATCCACAAAGATCCCCATGTCTCTAGACGGTGTGGGATCAGCTGAGAACTGCTGGCTGTCACAAACCACTGGAGGCTTGGGTTGGTGGGGTGTTGGTGAGACCTCAGATCCCACAGCCAAGGCCCCTCACCTTTCTGGACACCAGAATCTGGTGCAGCCCCGGGAAGGAGAGGGGAGTCTAACAATGACAAAAATAAAATGCCCTGGGAGCTCAGAGTTGCTATAAAGGAAATATGAATCAAGTTACATTTAGTCCTCACCTGAGTTTGAGGACACGGATTCATATCAACTACTCATTCTGATGGCAAACATCAACTCGTCAAAAATTTTTTATCTATATAAGCAGGTAGAGTCACATCCCTGGACTTACAAGTAGACAATGAGATAGTGTTGTGTATAAATTTACTCCTGGATTCAAGGTCACCTGGAAGGCTTTGCTCCTTGGGGATTACCTTGACCCTCATGGTTGGGTTCCAGGATGCTCTGCCTACTGCTGTTATTTTCTGACTCTGCAGGGTTAAGTGACATTGGTTGAAACAACAGATGGTGAGATTTCTGAATTAGAAGTAGTTATCATGTTTGTTGCAATTTTAGCTTTTGGACCATAAAAGATAGAGAGCACATCCTGACCAAATGAAATTCTATGGCAGAGAAAAAGATCCATTTAGGATCGATTATCCGAGGCCCCATAAGACGATGAGCATGATGCACTCAACCCATAACTCAATCTGGCCTTTCTCTCCCAATGCCAGGTGTAGCCATTCCTGAAATTAATCGTACATAATGCCTCTGTCCATTTCCAAATAGTTTCTTGGGCCACTGACAGATGCAGCTAAAAAAATAAAAATGAAAAAATAGTCATAGGCCCTGCCATGCACACGGGAGACTATCTGACAAGATAAAATGGGACACTCCGTAGTTTTCCCTAAATGATCCATAGATGTGTGAACACAGTAAACACACCTTAAGTGAACACCAAAGGCTGGTAGAAAGCATTTACTCCCCCACCCTAAAGCCACAGAAGCACAGAGAGGAGGAACCTTCTGTGCTTTTCAGAAGGAAGGTACCTAGAACGCAAGAGCAAGAGAAGAAGGATAATGAATGGTCCACGTTGTTGGTAAAGAAATCGTATGTGCTGAGACTGTGTCTTCATTATAACCTACTATTTCCCCGGACAGTGCAAGGACATGACAATTGTCAAATTGCTGTGGCCAGGGGCGTTTTGTCCTGCATCAGGCTGCCCTTGGGGGTCACTACAGGATCCCAGTATGCATGGGAAGGTAGTCCATTTTCTTGTCTCTGTCAATGGGAAATGGTGAGGCAGGCCAGGAGACAAGTAGCAGTAGGAAGAAAGATGCTCTTAGCACTGAGCAAACAGAAGAAGCACTGGTGAGGCCTGCAGGAAAGGTGCAGGGGTATTTATTGTATTGGGCAGTGGCCAAGAAGGGTCCCTGAAGGAAGAGAGAGCCTCGCTTAAGGGAATATCCATGTGCTGCACACATTTCTTGTTTCCTCTGTGGCCTCAAGACTGCTTCAGACCCTGCAAGACTGGTAGTAGAGTGTGCGTCTTTTCTGGACACAAATCTGGACATTAGGTCCAATTTAGGGCACATCTACGGTGACCCTGCACGCTCTAATCGAATCTCAGGATCAGAGTGAATGGTTAGCCTGGGAATGGCAGGTGCTTGGAGAGTTCCCTGCTATTGCTAAAAAAGAGGGGGAAAGAGGGACAATTTTGGATGTCCAAGGCCATGCTCCCAGCACTCTACACATGATACTATTTCATTATCCTCAGAACCCTCTGAGGTAGCTATCGTTACCTTTGTTTTGCTGAAGAGGAAGCTGAGGTCCAGAGCATTCCCTGGATTTCCCATGGTCCCTCAGCTGGCAGTGGTTGCACTGATGTAATGAGCGGACTTGGTTGATGTGGTAGTGAGGACCACAACCTCTCGGTGCTGGGAGTTTTACATACCACCTACTTCATTTAATTGTCTGACAACCAAGCAAGGTCTCATATCATTTTTACAGATTAAGAATCTCAGAAAGTGGGTGCCTGGGTGGCTCAGTCGGTCAAGTGTTGCTTCGATTCAGGTCATGAACCCAGGGTCCTGGGATCAAGCCCTGCGTTGGGCTCCCTGCTCAGAGGGGAGCCTGCTTCTCCCTCTCTCCTTGCCCCTCCCCCTGCTTGTGTGCTCTCTCTCTGATGTCAAATAAATAAATAAAATCTTAAAAAAAAAAGAATCTCAGAAAGTTTCAATAACATGGTCATGATCATTTAAATATTCAACCACGATTCAAACCCAGTTTGATCTGCTTCGAAGTCCGAGCCCTTTCCATTACATCATGATGCTCTTTTCTAAGTTTAAACAACCACATTTTTTTTTCATAAGAAGGTAAAAAGACATCTAAACAGAGAATACCTAGGAGACCCTTGGATAAAAAGTTGGTAAGAGTTGCTGTGTGCTAGAACCACTAAGATATAGGTAAGACCTGACTACCTCTAGGTTAGAAAGACTAATCAATTGATTTTATAGAAGCACAGAAACTTTGCTAAGTTTCAATAAAGAGTGATGGGCAATGGTTGGAGGCCAGAAGAGAATGGCTGTCTAATACTCTCTGGCTGATATTTCTTTTCTTAGCAATTCATATTTCTTTATATTTTGCTCTGAATTACACCTCACTGTTTAAGAGAGAAAAACTGGTGGTAGATTCATTTCAAGACACTGAAAAAGGAAAATTGAGAAGACAATCTTTCTCAGTTGTTCATGCCTAAAAAAATCAGCGTATCAGGACACTGGGTTCTGAGCGTCATGGCCCATCTATGGCAGTTTACGTAAACTGCAGGCATAGTGTCAGGAGAAGAATAAGTCTCCGGAACTTGACAACCCCCATCTATATGTGGATGATGCCCTCTGACAGACACGGCAGCCCAGAGCCAGTCTCCTGGGCCACTCCTGCCAGGCATGCATGCGCCAGGGCCCTTCCCAGCTCTGCACCCCTTCAGGTAGTCTCTCCCAGCTGTCTCGTTCTCTCTCCTTAACGCCTCCCTTGAAGAAAGAGAGTTTAAAATGATTACTCAAGTAAGTCACCTTTTGTTTCTGATGATCTCACAATATTTTGCTGGAATCAAAGCTACCCTTATGAAAAGTCAGCAAATGCAGTATAAAATATGTGGCAGTGATAGGGTCTCAATTTCTTGGCCATAGTTGCTAAACAGCTCAATGTCAAATTGTGACCCACTCTTAGCAATTTTATAGAATCTTAAAGTGTACCATTTGGCCCCACTTTGTGCTGATACAATCTTAGTGCCTTTGCATTGCACCCTAACCCTGTTTCTGATGGTCAAAGATAGGGGCGGTCAGGATTTGGAGTCTCCAATTCCCTCCTCTTTGCCATGTAGATACTCCATCTTTTCCAGAACCTTCTCACAGCACATTTAAGGCAGAAGAATATCCATTGTGTCATTCCAATTCCCAGTGTATTTTCTTAGCCTGTTAAAGTTTCAACACATATGGGCCACAAAGACATCATTTATCTCTCTGGCAAAGTCTACATTAAATCAGGCTTTAGCATTCTGTCTTAGGCTTCCTTTCCTTTGAGCTTCACTCTGATTCTTATTCGGTCTTCTATTATTTACTTTGCGCTAAAGGACCATAGAAACCTGAAGGACATATTGCAGAGGCAATTAGGATGGAGTGGGCAGAGGGGAGTTAAACCATAACAAAGAGAACCCCTTAAATCGACCATCTTGCCACCACCAAAGGTCATTCTTGGGGAGAGGGTGAGAAATATTGCTTTTATCAGATATTAGCATTCATTGTTGGAAAATTCTAATGCTACAATTTTCTTGAGTATTTTGAGACCAGCACAACACCTGGTAATATGCAAAGGAAAAAAAAATGTCTTTTTGGTAGTTAAAATCAAAGTCATGCAAGCCAGTTAGAGCATTTGCAATCTCCATCTTTGTTGAGCCCAGTGTAGTAAACTCGGCCATTGTCCCTGGAAGCATTAGTGTGCAGGTATTAAAACTGAGCTATCTGAAAAAGGGATCCATGTCTCTTTCCCATATAAGGTGCAAGGCACTATTTAAAAGGATGTGCTAAGTCCAGTCCTAGTTGGAAGCAAGAGAAGGAAGGGAATAGCTTCTGACACTGGGAGTGTGATGCAGTTCTGGGACGTCTAGCCAAGGTCGGAGCTCCATGAGCATGGGGCTAATGCCATATTCAGTCGCGCCCTCTGTGTCTAGGGTAAGGCTGGGGGTTGATTCGGAAATTATAGCATGATTTGGAATCACAGTAGCACCTGCAGTCACCTGACAAGGGAGGTAACAGGAATTCCTCACCCTGCACATCAGAAGCAGAATACCAGGTCTGGCCCTAACTTCAACTCTCATCAGGGGACACCACCACCTGCTTTCAAACTCAATAGCCAACATCTACCAAGGCTTATCCTCTGTCTCTTTAACAGTAGCCCCCCAATTTAGAGCACACTAAGAAATCCAACTACATTTTTTCTTGTACACTAGAAAAGAGTGTAAAACGTAATCCATTTCTATGCACTGAGCCTAAAAATACCTCTATATTGATCTCCCAGAAAACTAGGGCTTTGAGTAATCTGAATGTTGGCGAATTTGTGTTCTTTTAAGCATAACCTGATCAAATAGTTGATAAGGTTTTTAGTTCCTAGTAAATTCAAAAGACACATTCTGGTTGAGGAAGCACAAGTGTTAACATAAAAATATTATGTCAAGTGTTAGCTGTGCCCCTTCTGGAATTATTAAAACACAATGAAACCAAACACAATTAGTTAAACAGGACAGGAACGATCTGATTTGTACTCCATCAAGCCATTTCTACTCTGCACACGCAATTTACAAAGGGAAGCAAATTGCATAGGTTTTCCTACCAGGAGTACCTACGTGGAGCCATGCATGAGAATAAAGAGAGAAAATACAGATTGTCTTCATAGGCTACGTCTTTCTTCCAGATCGTCTAACCATGCGGCTACCAATGCTTACAATTAGTTTAAGTGGTTATGTCTAAGTCCATTTTGTTGTAAGCGTTACTGTGGATTTTCTCAGACGGTCTTTCGGATTTCAAACTAAAAATTTCTCCATAAACATCAACTTTCTGTGTCATCTGGCAGATGGCAGACAGGGAAAACATCATCCTCTCAGATCTTTGAGTCCCGTGCAGTGACTAGGTTCTGAGCTGCTGGCCCCAAGCATGGAGGTCTTCTCACTGGGAAGTAGTCTCCAGGGTGCATACAGAAATGGCTCCTGCCTCGCTCCGGTGTGCATGCCAGCCCTCCGCCACCCAGGCGGCAGCAGACCCCTGACCCTTACTGCTATAGAGGCTCATAAAGATGTTCTTCTAGAAGCCAGGCAGAAGAGAGACTGGTTTGATTTGTGTCTGTGGCCATCAGCTTCTTGCAAGCCAAGCAGCCTTTACAGATCAGTAACATGGAAAGTGGAAGGACAGCTTCATGACCAGGTACGTGGCCTCCCAGGTCCCCTGCCCGCCCACTCATGTGGGACCACACATGGGGTCAGCCTGGCTCTAAGAGCACCCACAGGGTGGGTATCCCTCATTGGCTAAGGCAGACAGATGCCTCAGGAACTGGGATGTTTTCTTCACAAGGCACCGGCACGGGGAAATTTATAAGAAATGCAATTTCACACACAGAGAAAAAAGGATGTATTTGTAATTGATGATGGGGACGTGAAACTCTGTGTTCTTGCTCTTCCGTAGTCGGTGTGGGGAGATGAATACAGGATAAGCGGCATTGAAGGGGCATTAGCTGCAGATGAGTTTTCCCGACTTATAAAACCTCCCAAAATAATTTAGTAATGAAGACCTCTTCTGTGAACTGTCAACTTTATTTATCCGTGCTCCCTCCACTCTGAATCAGAGTCATTTATACACTCTTTGTGGAAGGTGTCACATTCAGCCGAGAATACAGCACGCTGTATGGATTTACAGAGGGATGTGTCCTTTACAGTCAACTAAAATGACAGTTTTTATCACATAGAATGTGACCCACAAAAATAGCTTTTTGAATTATTTCAGTGATAGACATCCTCTATTTTGGTCTAGCAATCAGTATCATTATTTCTAACAAAGAGTGATACACCATTTCTCAGATAGCTTTAAAGAGAAGCCTGAGAGCATTATTTTGTGCTGTGAACAAGGTCGTTTGGAGACACTGGTGGGCTCCAGGCCCAGTAAAATCTGGAGAGGGCAGGGGGTTTGCCCTGACCCTGTAGGTGGAAGATCTGAGTCTGGGCTGGCCACCAACTAGTCAGGGGACCTTGGACAGGCCACACCCACACTGGAGATTTCTCTTCTCTCTGCTTCCCAGGGTTTAATGGGAGCAATGATACTGAAGATCCTCTGAAAATGCCCACGGCGACACACACATGTGGCAGTGCCCCATTATCATCCTCTGAGACACTCCCCAGCATGAATGAGCAACCCCCCATTTCCCACTCCAGTTCTGTCAGGTGCAGGGTTTAGGTCAAGGGAACAGATGTAGGTCATCCCACACACTTCCAAGCTCAAGGGACAGGCTTCTCAGCCCACGTCCCAGCTCACTGCCTGACCTCCTTCCTCTCTCCGGTCCACACTGAGTTTCCAACAAAGGGACCTCGTGGTCTCTTATGGTCCTGATGGGGCAACTGATCACGCTGGGCTTTGCGCTTCTTATTGGCTGGTGTTCGTTCCGTAAATTGGGCCCTTACTTCGTTTCGAAGTATTAATTCCAACACAGAAGCTCTATTCCTTACCCATTCCTTCCTGCTCTTGGCCCTGGCTCTGAGACATCTACCCACTCAAAATGCCCTTTCTGTCATCCACCCAAACTTCTCGGTCCAGTGTGGGTCCCAAATCTGGAAAAAGACTTTTCCTTACTCTACGGGCCCAAGTGCATTTTTTCATCTCGAATCTGTATTCTGTCTCTCATTGCTGCAGAACAAGTTTGCACATTATCACTATTTCTAACGTTGTTTTATTTGATATTTATAAGACTTAAACTTCCTTAGAATGTGGCTTATATCCCCAAATGGCTTCGAAATAATAGATTCCTAATGAAACTTTTTGATTGACTGTTGGTCATTAGATACTTTCTACTAGAGGACTGAAAGAAAACATTTATTCACTCATTCCCTCATTCATCTAACCAATATTTATTGAACTCCCATATATCCCCCTCAAGAACTGAATTGAGCTTTTCTGGAAGTTGTGCCACAATGACTTGAGGAACACAGTTGTGAACTACAGATAAATGTTGATAATAAGATTCCCTCCCTCCCAGCTGTTTCTCTGGGTTTTGACTAGTGGCTCTTTAAAATTGGAATATTCCCTGTAGCTTTCTTCCAGTTATCTATCATTGCATGCATAACAAACCATCCCCAAATTTTGTGGCTTGAAATACAATTTATGATTATCCTTCATAGTTCAGTGGATTTACTGGGCTCAGTTGGGTAGTTCTTGTCGAGGATCTGTCATATGGCTGCAGTCGGATAAGGACTGAAGTTGGGAGGTCTAAAGGCCCCCATGGGCTGGATGTCCAAGATGGCCCACTCGTGTGGCCTGCAGTTGGTGCCGGCTTTTGGTTGGGAGCTCAGCTGGCTTGTCAGCTGGAATGTCTACATTTGGCCTCTCCATGTAGCTTGGGCTTCTCGGCCTGGAGGCTGGGTTCTGACAGAGAGCATCACGGGAACAAGCATCCAAGAGACTTGCCATCTTAGAAGCTCAAGACTGCATATGACTTTTCTTTGGAAGCCCCAGAATGTCATATCCACTGCTTTCTACCAGTCAAACCAGTCAGTAAGGCCAGTCCAGATTCAGAGGAGGAGAGTTAGACTCTGACTCTTGATGTGAGGAACAGCATGTGCATATAAGGAGGGAAAGAACTAATGACAGACATCTTAGAGACTTTCTGTCATGGGCTTCCTTGAGGAAAGTCCCCTAAGTGACATTACTGAGTGTTTACTTCGCAGCTCGACATGTTTTCCCAATTAATTTTCTTAATGACCTTATAAAGTAGGTATCAAATTTGTCCTTATATTAGAGATGACAAAAATAGGCTCAATATTGTTATGTAATATATTCAAGGTCAAGCAAATTACAAGTGGCAGAGTTGGGTTTTAAATCCTGGTATAGCTAGTTCAAAGCACAGGTTTTTCACATCACACAACCTTGCCTGAAATGATCACATATATGAATGGTGCCCAAGGAAAGGAAAGGTGGAAAAAAAAAAGAAGGAAGTGAACAGAGGTGCTTTCATATAAGTGACTGTAGTTCTCCGATGACAAGCCCCTGTTGCTTTTCAGGTAATATATTTAGAAGTTCAAGCCCCCAAACATTCTTGTTTTATGGATAATGGTCTCTAATTTTAGATTAAACATTTTAAGGGTACATAATTTATCAGAATGAAAGCCCATCATATAATCTGAATTAAAATTTACCGTCAAGTAATACATTCTTATGAAATGGAACAAATGTTTTCTAGTGATTTCTAAATTATCTTGAAAATAAGGCTAAAATTAATCTTACTATCAAATCCGAGCTTTAGGAATTAATCAGGAGATGCACTTTTGAATTATGCTCTAAGCAAGTTGAATTTTTCAATAAATATTTATGTCATTAAAATAAAACACGACTCCGAGAACAAGGAACGCCATTGTTTCGGCCTCATTTCCTTTCAGCGGCAGGGGGCAGCACTGGTCAATTAATGGCTTTTCCAACAGAAGAGTCATTTCCTTCCATGATGTGTTTTCATCTCCGCTTTTTATTTGTCTGACGTGTTGCCTTCTTTTGAGGCGTGCCTCCCAAGTCCCTACTGGAAACACTACTTCCAGTAGGAGACTTTATTTTGGGGGGAGAAAGACTGACAAAAACTTCCTACGTGTCTTAAATTTTTAGTTGCCTTATGATATGGTTCTTTGCCTGACAAGGAACAAGTAGGAAATAAAGACAAGGCAAAGATAAAAAGGAAAATCAACCATAAGTAATATCACTGAAGTGTCCACAGGAAATGTGAGTTGTAGGCACACATACTGGGGAGGTGTTGGTGCCTTGAAAATGCAAATCTTTTGGGCCAAGGGCATTCCTTGGCTTAAGCCCACTGGCATGTGGTTGAGCTGCTAAGAGCTGAGGGAAGAAATTCCTTTTTTTCTGTGGGTTTTCCTAAAGGAGGAAGGGCAAAAATAGAGTGATTATCTAAGCAGTGCTGCCCCCTGCTGGTAGCAGTTATGCAACCCAGCAAACAGATGTTTTCTATTTCCCGTTTCCAGCACCTGCTGGGAAGTGTTTAGAACTCTAAAACTCTGGGAGATAATCCGGGTCACACTAGCCCTGCCCACCACACCTCTTCTGCAGAGTGGAAGCTGCAGTCAGCCCTTGGAGGGGAGATGACTCGTTCGTTAACACAGCTTTCTGTTCAGATCTCACCCGTCTTCATGGGACACCCAACGCACAGAGTTCACAGCTCCAAAATAGACGGTGTTCAACATCGCTGTGCTGTTTATGTGTTCTTTTAAGAAGATATGACTGGAAGTCCGGGGCTCTATGGCAAATCTTATCCTTGGAATCTGACCCGTTTAACTTAGAACTGTCAGTTTTCCTTAAACACCAAAATACGATTTGTGGGATATAGGCAATATTTGTGGTCCCCTATATCTCTTTCATGGAATAAAAATAATAGAAAAATTTTACCTACTCTTCTGTAGTCTAATTTCTGGGGAAAGGATTATTTTATAACTGGAGTTAATGACTGGAAGATGGAATTAAGAGAAATGATTTGATATTTATAGGCCAGAGAGTTGCAGTAGTCTTTCTAAATTTTCATGCATATAGCTAGGTTTTATTTAGACTTTATTAATACTTGAGCCTTCAATATAATTCAAGTGATCAAAGAAAATTGTGTGTCCAATTTTGCTGGTCAAGACTTATTAGGAAGTTCAGAATCTCACAGCAGCCTGGCAGGATCATTAATTGAAAATTTTAACCAGCTCATCTATTCTTTTGATACCTAGCCATACATTTTGATTAACTGGTTTAGTTACTAGTTCCAAGATGGCATCCATGTTACATTCGTGGAGACGAAATTTGAGAGCTTTCACACTTCCACATCTAATAAGATTTTTTTTTTTTTACAACTATAATGTCATGACAATTGGGCAGCTTCTGTGTTAGAATTCTTAAGTTCCTTTACCAAGAGAAAGGCCTTGAGATGCCTTCATCCATTCTCCAGTTGAAGGCTCTCCCTACACATGGTGCCTACAAGAGGCTTTCTGTGATTCATCCCATCTGACTTAGGTCCCTTCTTCTCTTGATAGCACCCTGGTATTTATGTTCTCTGTTCTTGCCTTTTACAGCGAAGATTACTCTCAGTTTATGTGTGTGTGCACACGCGTGTGTGCATGCGCTCACACGTGCTTGTGCAGTGCTGTAGGGTAAGTTAAGCTATAAGCTTCCTGAAGACAGGTGCTGAGTCTTTTATATCCTTGATATTGTTCAGAAGTGCCTGATATAACATTCTGAGGTAAGAACCTAAATAACGTTCGCCAGTGCATTTGGCATTTCTCAGTGAACCGATTATAGGAAAAATCTCATGGAGGGTACTGCATCTCGCCCTTCCTAACAAATGTGTCTGTTTCTCTGGAGACGCTGTCTGCTTATCCTGCAGCCTGCCTGTTTTCTAGTCACTACCAATTAGCATAATTACTATCTCCAGGCCTTGCCCTTTATTGATCCTGGTAGTTGAAGCCCTTCACAGTCAAGAGCCGAGCTGACAGAAGGTACAAATACATTCACCAGGAGCTCTAATAGAGTTTGGTCCCTTTTCTTGCTTTTCAGAATGGCTTCTGCCTGCTTTTGTTTTAGATTGCACGTTCCTGAGTCTCATTTTCCTCAAGTTTCCGCGGCAGAAATTCAGGAGATCACTTAACCCAGTGACAAAAGTTGGGTTGCAATACAGACTAATGTGATCAACCTGTCAAAATAAGCGTAAAGCCACATAAATAATCAGCAAGGTATTTATCAAATGCCATGGCAGCACCATATGGAGGGTTATTCAGTGTTTTTTAGTTAATAGAAAGGGTTGAGGCGGGCGTCCCTCGGTTCTGAAAAGACTCTCACCACGATGCTATTAAAGAAATGAACTAAAGCGAGCAAGCTGGCAAAACACCAGCCTGTATCCTGAGCCATTGTCAGAAAAATGCATTCTTGAGCCTCCAGAAACTTAGAAATATGAGGTGACGTTCCCTGACATAAAGAAGACTGTTTCTCATTTAGACGAGAGGTGTACGGAGCCAAGGAATTTGTTATATAATATTAAAACATCACTCTATATCATAGTGAATATGTAGCTTGTGCCTATTTGTATGTAAATAAAATAAGCATCCAGGAGCAAGGATGGGCAGAAGATAGATAAGGTCAGGAAACTCCTTCAAGGACAGCTAACTCAGAAGACTCAGCTGGGGGCCAAGAGGCTGGACCGTCCTGAGCCCATTCTGGTTGTGGTAAAGGCTGCTGGAGCCTGATGGGAGAAGGACTTGCATGGGGTTTCCAGTTGTGGGAGCGAAGATGTGTACTACATAATAACTCCTGGGTGTGTCAGTCACACAACTACACACACACACACACACACACACTCACTCACACACACAGGACAACCCCGATTCTACCAAGCCCCGTCAAGTCTCAGTGAGAATAAATGCCTTGACTGATTCATACTGTTTCCTGGGACGAGAGAGGAGGGGATGGGAAGACACCTGCTACGAATTTGGCACCCTGCCTTCTGGGCAGTCCTTCCTGCCTTCATCCCTGGCCAGACACCAGCCAAAAAGAGGTACCACGTCCCTGGCCCCACAACCGCAGAGTCTTTGTTCTTTGGAAACTGATGGCAGTGGGTCATCAATATTATCTTCTTTCTGTTAGATTTACTCTCTCCCATGTTGGCATCAAAAAAGCCAAAAGGGATTTCCCTTTATTAGAATGGTGCTAAGATATGAGATTCCTCCTACTGGAGAGAAATGTGACAGCTCTGATTCCATGTGAATAATATCACAGTACCTGCACTCATTTGGTAATTGATTTGGCTGTTTGTATGTAGGCACGTGTGTAAGATTTTGGCTTTTATTTTGATTTAATGATACCTAGTGTGATAAATATTGTTTTTGTGTGCCCACTGTCAATCCCCTCTTCTTTTGGCAGCATAGACAGATTCCTCCCTGGAGAGCCAGCCCTTTCTTCCTCTTACCACCTAAGTTTATGGAGGTGAGGCTACTCCTGCTCCAGGGGAGCTCATATGACCCAGAACTGACAAATCAGTGCATTTAATCCCTTTAACATAGTGTTTGCTTAAGGGATTGTTATGAGTTGAATTGTTCACACCACCCCCCTCAAAAGGACCGGTTGAAATCCTAGCCCTCAATACTTCAGAATGTGATCTTATTTGGAGATAGATTCTTTTCGGAGAAAATCAATTTAAAATGAGGTCATCAGGGTGAACCCCAATTCAATATGACTGGGGTTCCTATCTACAAAAGGGGGAAATTTGGACACTGAAATATGAATAGAGGGAAGACAATGAGAAGACACAGGCAGAACGCAACCTATAAGCCAAGGCTACCAGACACTGGGACAGAAGCACAGAACAGATTTTCCCTCACAGTCTGCAGAAGGAGTGAACCCTGCTGACATCTTGATTTTGGACTGTGAGAAGATATGTTTCTGTTGGTTAAGCGACCCAGTCCATGGTCCTTTGTGACGGCAGCCCTAGCTAACTAATACAGGAACGATCTTGTGACTCAAGCCAAGCAAATCTGAAGAAATCTCAGGATTTTTATTGAAGGAATTGGGAAAGAGATGATCTCTTTTCTTTCGTAACTGTGAGAAAGTCAGATGCAGCTTCTGGGACTGCCAAGTGGACAGACCCTGCCTGATCCTGAAGCCAGCCCACCTGGGCAGAACGGAGATGGTGAGAGAGAGATGTGCTCCCGATGACATTGTTTGAGGCACTGGATTAAAACATTTGAAATAGCTGCCTGATCTTGAGTGTTCAGTTACACTGGCCAATAAATTCCTTTTGCTGACTCCAGTTGAATAGGATATTCTATCAATCCAGTAGCTATCTCATGGAAAAGGTCCCGCCCATGACATTTAGCACCTAAGAGTGGATTTGGGGCATGACTGAACTACCAATGGGTAGAGAGCTGCCATTAGTTCATACCTATTGTTGCACGAAAATGGTTCAAAACAGTAAAAGGAAGTATGGGAAAAAAATCCTCATTATGTTCTATGTTATTATGTCACAATTATAAAAGGTTGAACTCACATGGACTGTGAACTCTTCCAGAACAGTCATCCTGTGGCACATGCAGTGACTTGAAAAGAATATGTTTTCAATAGAGAAGTGTGAAATTAAGTTGAATCACTCAAATATTACTGACACAGGTCAAATCTGTTTGCAATTATCTCTGATGCTTTCTTCATGCTATTCCCAAATGATACTCTACGAGACAGATACTTTTAAGAAAGGACAGCTTTAGAAACATCACTTTAACACTAAGAAATAAAAAATATGGGGCATTTCAAGGAAACTGATGGTGAAAACATTTCTATAACCTCCACTTTGGGCCCTCGCATAGGTGCATACAAGAAATTTTTCTTATCGAAGGAGAGCAGTCCCAGGCTTTCTCGGTGGGATGGTTCTGAGTGGGCATAGAGACGCTGGGGGAATTGCTGCCAGGCCAGATTGGGACTTCTATTAAGAGTCGGTGGTGAAAACCTGGCCCAGGACAGCCATGACCCCGAGTGATTGCCATCTGTTGATTACTGGTTTCAATCCAAATTTTCGGTCTGGCATCCACATTAAAAAAGATATACACACATATTAGCATCAAAATAATTAACCAACCACCACAGCATCTGTGCCAAGGGCAAAATGAATGGGCCGTTTTAAATGCATGGTCCATTCACGCCTCAAGGTGACCTCTACAGTAATTCCAGATCATCTTCCTGGATGAGTTGGCTGGCTGGGAGCAAGATTCTGATTTGCTGAATTCTAGGATAAATAATGGATTATTCAAAACTAGAATCTCAAGAGAGAAAAAAAATTTGGTTATCCATTATTTATTTTCGACCAAGGCTATCCTTTAACCAAAAAAATGGTTTAGAGCAGGTTCCATAGAGATCAATAACGATACAGCTACCTAACATAGGTTTAAATTTAAAAAAACAAGGCAAAGAGAAAATAAAATATATGAAAATCAGATGGTGCCAGGAGGGAGCCTAGTATTAAGAAAGCACGTCCTACAGTCCTAGATATTTGCTTGTGGTTGGCTTTCTTGCATAAAATATGAAGAGGAAAACTTGGTCGGTTCCAAGAATCAGTCTCTATAGAGTAAGAACAAACAAACAAAGAAACAAACCCCCCTTGGTTCAGATAAAGAAGAACATTGCCTGACATGAGCACTAGAGAGGAATTTACCCCCCACAGAGCGGCATTTTGGGGATATCACAGAACATGAGACTGTTCTTCACTTTGCAAGACCATTATCCCCACTTCTCCCTTTTGCCTTCCCTCAATAAAAATATTTTCCTCATAGTAATACAAACAATCATAGTTCCTTTTTACAAAGCCCTTACTGTGAGGCGGGCACTGTGTTAATCACTCTACTTGCAGTATTTCAGTCCACAGGGCAACAAACTTGTGACGTGGTAGCAGATAGTATTGCCCATTTGCAGAGGAAGACAGGCTTGGGGCCCGAGTGACATAGTCAGTGGCTAGTGGATCTGTCTGACTCCCAAGGTTCTGTCCTTATCTGCTGCAAGATACAACTTTTAAAGAAGTGTCCGCAAACAGTTAAGAAAACATCTTTAAGTCGCTTCAATTGGGTTCTATTTCCCTAAAAGCATTTCCCCAAAGGCCCAGATTGTTTCTGATGATTCTATCAGGAAAACGAGATAATGATCTTGTTGACAGATCATGTGTGGTGTCATAAAAGTTTATTGTGCATCATGTTTATTTCATGAGATGGAAGCCTAAAATAGACCTTGTTAAGAGTCTAAATTTCAACATATCAAATGCAAAATGCTCCTCGTTGCTCTTCTTTGAACTTCTCAAGCTCAGGGTGAGCAGGACAGAAACAATCAGGGGATGGTTCTGGGTGGGGAAGTCAGTTTACTAGGAAGCCAGGCTGGCCATTCGTCCAAAAGTCCTAGACCTGTCAGGCCTATTGAACTAACACCCTGCTGTACTGGTCAGAGAGGTGAAGGTGACTGAGGACAGCATCCCATCCAACCCACTCCCCTCCTGGTAGAGTCAGGCAGAAGGATTTTCACAGCAGAGGATGCCACAAGAACAGTGTGGAGGCAGTGTAAAGAAAGGCAATGGAACTACTGGTCTCTAGGCAATAGGCACCCCATCAACATTTAATGCCTTTAAAGGAGCTACTGTTGGTCAGTGTGGGCAAAACTGTTATGGGACAAAAGGTAGAGATAAATACAGCTCCGCAAACACATTGTGTGAGTGCACACACATACACCACAGAATATATCAAGAGAGTAAATGGACTGAGCTTATCATCTGCAAGCATGGTTGCATGTGTGATGTTTCACTTCTCCACCATTTTATCACTGTCCTGTGTCAGATCACAAATATCCCGAGCTCAGGATATGGCCTCAATGATTTCTCCCGAAATCTAACATGACAACATGCTCATGGATAATTTGTATTCGTGAAGGTGGTGAAGAAGGCAGACTGGTAACGGATATAGAAAGAGAACGATACCTATCTTAGCAAGATCCACCCTGCGTTGAGAACAGAGAGAACAGTGGAGGTGGGGTGAGGAATCAGGAACTAAAGACAGAGCAAAACCAGGAAGAAATCTCTATATCCAGACTTCCTGCAATGAGTCTCCTGAAATGTTTGTTAACAAGTTTGTTTATTCACAGCAGGACACATTTCAAACAGATCTGTTTGAAGATGCATTTAATTACTGTCATGTTGATAATGAAGACTCTTCTCCCTCTTCCACCCACAAACTTAATTGTATGTACACCCATTTTCTCTCATCAGCCTCATTTCCAGATAGCTTTCCTTCCATTCAAAGCAAATTCTAAATACTTTCCCGTTCTTCTTGCTTCCCTTTAGATTTTCACCATCAATTAGTCCCTTCCCTGTTTCGTTCTTTCCTTCTCAACTAGTATTTTGCCCCCTTACTTTAGTTTCAGAAAACTTCCATCTTAAAAATAACTCTCCATGGTGGTACTCTTTAATCTTTCTCTTTTCTTTTCCATTCCAGCTTCTAGAAGGAGGAGTCTGTATCAGGGCCTCACCTTAGCTGCACAGTGGAATCCCAGGGAGCCTTCACTGCTCTGGGACGTAGCCTGGCTGCTGGTAGCTCTGAAAGATCTTCTGTGATTCTCCCAGGCAGCCAAACCAGAGATGTGCTAGTTTATCCTTGTATCTATTAACTCCTCCAATTCTTTCTCTTCTGGTTTATGATCATTTCACTTCCCTCAGATTTGTCCTGCTAAGTCAATCCATGGTCTAGTGACAAGGTTCCATCAATCTTTTTCAGATCTTCTCTATTCCTTCCTGAAACTTTCCTACCAATGGCCTCTGGGAACATGATTCCAGTGGCCCTCACTGACTTCCACACATGTTCTCAGAAGTTCCATGTCTTCACTCGTTAAAATGGCACCACACTTCACGTAGTCACCTGAGCTGGAAACCAGGGCATCATGGTCAACCTTGTGCCTTCAGATTCCATATTCCACCTGTCACCAAGTCCTGCCATCTCTACCTCTTTGAGACCTGAGTATCTATTTCCTCTTGTCCATTTTCACTGCTTGGCTTGGGGTTTGACCATTGTTGCTGAAATTCATGGAAGTTTTCATAATCAGTCTGATTCCAGTCTTCACCCCCTCGCCTTTATCTTCTCTATTGCTCCCCGATACGGAACAAAGCTCCTCTACCACACGGCTGCCCTCTGCTTTTCCATGATAATCCCCCCTATTCACTTCCCCATGTGCCTCATATCTCGCAACTACAAGCTCCTACTCACCACACATTCATACCTCTGTCATTGTGCTTATCAGGTGGTTCTGTCACAATTTACTATTTTACTCTTCTGGACTGGGCTGATGGAGGAGAGTGATTTTGTGTCTTCCTATCCCTATGACTACCATGGAATCTGGCATATAGTCAGTGGTCAATGAATTTCGGTTCAGTGAAGAAATACACTAATATGCACTTCTCTTCTGACTGATGGGCGTGGCCTTATCTAACAGCTAATATGTAAACAACTTTTGTAGAGTAATTAACACACGCAGGGAAGGATGAAAGAAAGAAATGCAAACCACAAGTGATCCTGAGCCCTGGGGAGGGAGAGGAAATAGGCAGCACACATTAGGGAAAGTGCTGCCCACCGACTCAGTTCTGCTGGAGGTGTCCTGGTTCTCTGCCAGGTCTAATTTTATGCACATAAGGAATCATTTCTTTAAGACAAGTTCAATGCCACATAAGAGTTTCATTATAGGACAAATAGGAGACAATAAAGCACCCTGGAGACATAATAATGGCGTGAACACATTTGTAGATATGGTCTGTCTCAGTATTTGAGTAAGGACTGTATTTACTACAGGAGGACGATATTCTGAGCACCGATGCCATTTGAAATAGGAGATCATTGATTGGCCAGACAAATCAAAGGAATGAAAGATTTGTAGGGATGGGGTCCCCTCCTCCCACAGAAAGTGAAATGACCCTTATTTAATGTTTTACTTCATTCTTCCTAGTTCATGCCCATTGTTTATGAATTAATTTGAATTCCACTATGTGGTGGCTGTTATATGCGCTTCTGGTTGTCCCTTCTGTGAAATACTGATTTTATAATCCACACAGAGAAACCCACATTTCTTCAGTTTCAACATTAACTTGTCTGGGAGCAATTTAGCAGGGAGACTATTGAATCATCAACTGTAAATTGTGTTCTTTGGGGTGCAAACCTCTAATTGCTAATGCATTAATTAAAACAACTTGGGCTTTTTTGCTCCAAGAAGCAAAGCCTATAAAAATCACCCAGTTGCCTTTTTTTGACATCGCCCTTACCCCCTCCCTGCATCTTAGAAATGAGAAAATGAAGATGATTTGTATGCACATTTCTGACAACCATTTTAGGGTTCTGTAATGATAAAGAACAATTAACAAAGGTTTCTCTGGCTTTGACGAACCACTTTCTGGGTAAATCGTTTAATTAATGAAGAGGCTGCTTCCTTGGGTTGAATCATGCAACAGTCACTCACAGGCTGCTTAGTTAAGAAAGCAAAGGACCACCGCACTCCATTTAGGTGTTTGGATGCTGTGTCTCTGTCCACAAGATGGCAGTAAATGTTTGATGAGTCTATGATAATTTCACTCTTTTGTGTGTGAATGGGGCGGGGGAAGGGGAGTAAGACTTGCTCTAAAAAGAAGATTTTATTTGACTTTTATTTTGTTTCATATTTTTGTGTCAGATAAAAAGTAATATGCAATTAATTAAATTAATTAATTTGCTTTTAAGTGGGTGACAGTTACATGGCTTATCATAACAGTTAAGCTGTGTATCATAACAGAACTAATATAATTGTATATGACAAAAGAAGATAAACAAAACATTAACATGTGGCTTGGAGAAATTATAGCATTCTAAGCAGCCTGGCTAATAATTTGAAAATACAGTTTACCGTTACCTTTACAATGTGGGGTGTTGGGGTCCTGACCGCCATTTAGTTGAAAATTCATGCGTAACTTTTGACTCCGGAAACTTAACTACTAATAGCCTACTGCTGACAGGATGCCTTACCGATAACATAAACACTCAATTAACATGTTTTGTATGTATGTTACACGTGTTATGTACTGTATTCTTACAATAGTACCTACCTTTTCTTAATTTTTTTTTTTTGGATATTTTTGGGCTTTGCAGTTCATCTGCGAATTTTTTCAAATTGCTGCAAATCTCCAAAAGATTTTCTAATATATTTATTGAAAAAAATCCTCAGTAAGTGAACCTGTGCCGTTCAGATCCATGTTGCTCAAGGGTCAAGCATATGTGAACAAATCGGTTTATTTCTGAATCCTGGGTGACTGAATGCTACGTGCAAGAGTTCTGCGTGATGCTGGGGCTTGGATTTTATGTGGGAGGTAGTGGTTTTTGAGAGGAGTAGCCTTGCAGCAGGACTTCAGAAAGAACAGCCTGGAAGGTGTGTGCAGGGTGGATGGAAATAGAAATGAAGAGAAATTGGCTGTGCCATTGTGGATAGTTCTGGAGAGAGGCAGTGGTAGGGTCATATCCAAACTATGGTCCTAAAGCCAAGACCATCGACTTCATTTCTTCAGGTCATTTTCTACGGATAAAAAGCAAAAGGTTGGACCAGGTGGTTCTTTTTAGCTCCCAAAACCACAGGCCTGACTAGGATAATAGAGGCAAGGGAATGGATATAAGAGAGGTTAGCAAGGCAGGCAGAGCAGCACCTGGCAGAACGGAGGGACATGGGGAGGGGATGCTGGCAGAAAGGGGAGGGAGGAGAAAGGGAGAAGAACATTTTTTTTTAAAGATTTTTTATTTATTTATTTGACAGAGATAGACACAGCCCGCGAGAGGGGGAACACAACCAGGGGGAGTGGGAGAGGAAGAAGCAGGCTCATAGCAGAGGAGCCTGATGTGGGGCTCGATCCCATAACGCCGGGATCACGTCCTGAGCTGAAGGCAGACGCTTAACCGCTATGCCACCCAGGTGCCCCAGGGAGAAGAACATTTTATGCAGCTGGAAAGACAACAGGAGCATAAGTAGAGAATGGCAACACCAGCTTTGTGAAGAATATATTCTCTGCTTTGAACATACTGCTACACTGGCAATATTTGTAGCGTTTAGATCACGGACACAAGGATGGCTCACGTGAAACTAGATATTTGGATAAATGATCTGAACAGAGCACAAACACTGTCACAAGTGTTTCCATTCTTCCCCTCTTAATGTATACAGAGTTCAGCACACACAGCATCGTTAGACAAGGTAGAAAGACCTTTAAATGTAATATTGGAATAGGTGCATCACAGCCATCTTCATATACAAAGACGGCGTCATGGAGCCGCCTCCTGGGATCTGGGCTCTGTGCTGCTCTCCTGCTGTGGTGCAGGACGAGGCTCAGGCCACCCGTGTGTGCTCACGGGGTGACAAGCACACAAAGGAAAGCAATAGAGGAGGCACAGGCTGAGATCTCAGGAAGACCCTGTCCTTAGTCCAATGTTATCTCAAGAGCAGGCGCAACCCAGAGTGAGGTTTTCTCCCCACCCAATTCTGACTAGATTTTTTTGTGCAAAAAGGACAAATGTGAAGTCAACAATAGTTATCAGGGAGTTTCAAACAGTGCAATTTCCAGGGCTGTCACAGGGTGAGATCAGACACCCAGCCTAATCTCTTGGACCACGACACGATATGGTGACAAGTGACATCTAGAAGGGTGGACAGGCAGGAGGGAGGGACAGAGATCCTCCAGATCATCAGAAATCCTAGTTTGTTTGAGGCATGGGAATCTGAATGTGATTTCCAAACTTCCTAAAAATCTAAAACACTTTTCCTGAGAGTCTGGAGTGGCTCACACGTCAGGGACTGGGGAGATAATCTGAAGACAAATGACAGCTTTTAAAGACCACCAGTTAACTTCCTCAGCTTGCTAATGATAAAAATGTTAACTCTTCCTGTAAACCAACACTAAGAAAGTACTATCCGACTTTCTATTTCTTTTTCTGAAATCTACCTTTCCTTCTTCTTTTACAAATGTTAATTTATTGGTTAAAAACAATGTTTTCTACAGTGTGACTGGAGTCAGCTAAAGATAGGGCCCTAAGATTACTGGAGTAGGGGATGTAAGGAAAAGAAAGGAACCCGTAAAGGAAGGAAGCAAGGGCTAAAGTAATTTTTGAAAAGTGAGAAGAATAAAATGGGCCTCTAGTTAGTGAATTTAATTTTCTGCCTTGATAGTAACCATCACACCTTAGGTCTCATCCATTTGGGGCCTTCCTTTTTAGGGATCTATCTTCGTGGTCTGTCCCAAGCCAGTTTGAGCAGCTTGGTGCAGAAACAATGACTTAATTCTTTCCTTCCCGCCCAACATCTACTCTGCCAGGCACCTGGTGACGGCACACATTCTCACATGTTGCATAAATCAATGAATCACCCCTTTGCTCCTTCCCCTCTTAGTTCACATGTGCTCACAGATGCATATTAACCATAACAAGTACCATTATAGAAACACAACACATTGTAGGAAGGTAAACTTGATGTTAGTCACTACAAGTGAAAACCAAAAATAATCACAATATGAATAATTTTGCGATTATTATCACTATTCCTTCTTCCTTTCCTCCTTTCCTTCCTTCCTATATGTGTTGGTATTTATTATCTGTAAGGCACTAAGATTGCAGAATGACAGAAGAAACACTAAGGTAGTTAAGGGCAGCCCTTGCCTTATCATGAAAGGATTCTATCATATTCTTCCCCCCCCACCTTTTTCTAGAGAGAGAATGGGGGTGGGGAGGGGCTGAGGGAGAGAGAGAGAATCCTAAGCAGACTCCACACCCAGCACGGAGCCCAACATGGGCTCCATCTCATGACCCTGAGATCATGACCTGAGCTGAAATCAAGAGTCAGATGATTAATCGACTGACCCAGGTGCCCCTATTCTATCATATTCTTGATAAGAGTCTTATGACTTTTGCTTGAACATGAGCAGTGATGAGAAACCCATTACCCCTCCAGACTTCCCACTCTATATGTAAACCTGTGAGCATCAGGGTGCTTCTCCTTATCATTCGGTGCCAATCTGGGTCCCTGCAACTCCTATTTATTGGTCCCATTTCTTTCTTTCTTTCTTTCTTTCTTTATTTTTTTTTAATATTTTATTTATTCATTCCACAGAGATAGAGACAGCCAGCGAGAGAGGGAACACAAGCAGGGGGAGTGGGAGAGGAAGAAGCAGGCTCATAGCGGAGGAGTCTGATGTGGGGCTCGATCCCATAACGCCGGGATCACACCCTGAGCCGAAGGCAGACGCTTAACCGCTGCGCCACCCAGGCGGCCCTCTTGGTCCCATTTCTGACCTATA
Organism: Ailuropoda melanoleuca; assembly: GCF_002007445.2. Lineage (NCBI taxonomy): Eukaryota > Metazoa > Chordata > Mammalia > Carnivora > Ursidae > Ailuropoda > Ailuropoda melanoleuca. The sequence continues at coordinate 92,470,502 of NC_048227.1, read as the reverse complement.
AATAAGGAATGATTCTAAGTCGTCTACATCATGGTCCTTAAAATATCTCAAGTCACGTATCACGTTCATTCTTCATCTTCTCTCTCTCTCTCTTTTTTAAGTCTAAACTCCTTTGGTTTTTCTCATCATTCTTTATACATCTGGACCTCCCTCCCAGACATAGGATGCTGGTGATGGGGTTATCATATTCCAGAAATGTGAACCAGGCCTGGGGAGGAGATGCTGTTCCCAGCTATTTGCGTATGGTTTGTAGAATATTTGAGGGAGTGTGTGGCCGCATCTCCAGGAGATTCATTTTCAGAAAACTGGACAAACTGTTCAAACAAAGAATCAATACCACCTCCCTGATCTCCATACTTGTGGTCTTCAAACTTAAGTTTATACCAGAATCAACTGGATGGGAACAGAGTAATAGGTCTGGTCTCCCCAAAGTTTTTGATTCACAGGTCTAAGCTGAGCTCTGAGAACCTGCATCCCTAACAAGTTCCCACGGGATGCCGGTGCCGCTGGTCCAGGACCACCCCGGGAGAACCACGGCTGTAGACAATGAATTGAAGCTGAGATGCATTACCAGGTAGGGACAGAAGACTCAACGTTAATTGTAAGTCACACAGGTCAGGCCTGAGACTAGGGTGATGTGCCTAAGTGCCGGTGCCTGCCTAGGGAGCAAAATGCAAGAAAGGTGCTCGTTCTCTGGGCCCCCATAAGTTCAGGGCCATGCAATAGGAAGAGCCAGTTGCAAGCAAGCTGTGCCACACGAGCTGCTGGCTGGGATAGTTTTCAGGCTGCAATGTGGCCTCCTTGGTAGGTAGAATGTTGGCCCTCCAGGATGGGAACGTTCCTAGTTCCTCCACCATCCTGACTACCTCTTCCAGTTATAAATGTCTCACAAGCCCCTCTGCAAAAAAATCCTGTGAAATTTTGGGCAGTGTTATCCTGTGAAATTTTGGGCAGGGTGGCATTCTAATAAACATTTAAAATCAAAATGTATAAGAGTAGATTTTAAAGTGTCATACAAATCCTGAAAATATTAACATTGAATTTCTTTTCCAGAAGAAGGGAGATCACACAAAGGACGGCAGGTTGTACTAAGTATAGGTTGAGATCCATGAACTATTTTCATATCATTTCCATCCTCAAAGGCTTTCCAGTCTCCTAGGAGACAGGCATGTAAATAAGTGATTCTGCATCACAGAAGGTACGGAGCAGAGAGGTCCAGTAACAGGGCTACCGACAGACTGCCGTGCCAGTACGGAGCATGGAGGGGTCCTAAGCTACACGTGTATGTTAATGAAAATACACTTCAAGTACATTTATTTAAGGGTTATTGCTCCTACCTCTGAGAAGTCTGAAATTGGCATCTGGACGTTCCAGATAAAGAGGAATGACAGGGAGAGAGCAGAGTTGGCAATGCTGTTCACCAGCCACCATGCTTTACTCCACAGCTGCTGGTGGCCTGGAGAAGCCACCGCTCCCCTTAACAATCTCCCTCTTTCACATGAGAGAAATCCAGTCTCAAGTTTGGCAGGAACATGAAGGATTCCTCTGTTCTATCCTCAGACTCCAGATAGAACTTCATTTTCATAACCAAGATAAAGGAGTACTAGCCATAAGCTATTTTTGAAGGTCTCCGAGGAACATTTCAGGGGGTTGCCTGTAAGTTGCTGTTACAGACTGCATCTTTGTGTCCCCTTCAAATTCCTTTGTTGAAATTCTAGCTGCCAACATGATGGTATTTGGAGGTGGGGACTTTGGGAATGATTAGGTTTCGATGGGGTCATGAGGGTAGAGCCCCACGATGGGATGAGTGTCTTCTAAGAAGAGATGGGAGAGATTACTTTTGTCTCTACCACATGAAGATACGACCAGAAGATGGTCGTCTGTGACTCAAGAAGAGGGCCCTCCACTAAGAGCCCGACCGTGCCGGCACCCTGATCTCAGATTTCCAGGCTACAGAACGGAGAGAAACGAATGTTTTTTTTTTAAAAATATAAGCCAGCCAGGCTACGGTACTCTGTTCTAGGAGCCCAAGCTAAGATAGTTGCTTATCAGTGGAGCTCTTCCTTTGTGTCACGGGACTCTGTTGTTTGATTTTTTCCTTTCTCTTCATCCATTTCAGGCAAATTAACCACTTGTTGTGAAAAGAGAGAAACACTGACCAGCGAGCAGCAGGGTTTCTAGAAGTCTCTAAGGTCCTCCTTCAGGGTGTGCTCGGTGCTGTGGATGATTGGCAGCTCAGATACCAGCCCGTGAAGACAGAGTCTGAAGTCCTTGTTTAGGGAAACAGAGAAGCTTAAAGCTCTTCAGGACTGAGCAAGTCCCCCGTTCCAGAAGAGGGACGGTAGAAACTAAGGTAGAGCCCTGGTTTTCTGTTAAGTCTGTATCTCCCATGGCAAGGATGGCCTTTCTCTCTGGGTGAGCGGATGGATAACACTGGAATCTAAACACACTGTATTTCAACTGATCTATTTCCTACACCTGGATCGATTTATTAAGTTAGGAAGGCGGAGGCTGGGGTTTTAGTCCTACGTGACTTTATATATAGCACCTTTCCCAGTGTGGATTTCAGTTTATTCATCTACAAAACTAGGGACTTAGATTATATATACATAAGTTCTCATCTACCTCTTAAATTGTCTGTATTTCTTTGGTTTCGGGGTACTAAATGTAAAAGCGGTCCACATTGTGTTTTATGTATTAGTTTAGAAGCTGCTAAGATGTCACCTTCTCTCTGTACAAGACAAATGGACATTTCCCATCAGCAGCTTGGCCGTAGCCCTCTGCTGAAAGATGTCCTCTCCCCCACCAAATTGTGCATTCTAGCCTTGTCACACAACCCGAGCCTGTCACTGCACGTCACCAGGCTAATTTGTCCTAATCCCATCAAGTTCACAGCCCTGTGGATGAGTTTTCCTATTGGCAAGCTCAAGTCTGATTAATGGGCGATTAGAACGAGGAACGTGGAGGTAGAAAGGGTCAGCCGGAGGGGATGGGTGAATATTACCTGGAGTAATTCACTAAATTCATATCAGAAAATATTAACCTCTTTTCAGGAAAACACATGGCAGGGCTGAACTTACAGAGTTCAAATACCACGGGGCTGGAAAAATGGAGCATTTGTAACAGAACCTTCAACACCACACAGCGCTTCAGTGAGTGGTGCCTTGACATCCGATGAGTTGGTTGACTAGTTGCTTCTGAAAAAAATCACTGTTTTCAACCTCAAACTACCCGGGGTCATTTCCAGCTTGCTGACTGGAAATCAAAGTGGAGCCCAATTATCCCCTTGCAGACAAAGTCTGCCCAGGGATGCAGCAGAGATGGTCAGGAAACCTACTTTGCTCCTTGAGGCCTTTTCTCTGTTTTGTATTTCCAGTTCTCATGGCTCCCCTTCTCCAGACACTACACACAAAGGCCACACTGACTGGAATCAAGTTTAAAATCAGGGCCTCTATTTCAGCGAGTTAAAAAAAGACTGCCTTGAAATTAAGAAGAGCCTACTGTACAGTCTCAATTTCTAAACCTTTATCTCTTAATCATCTTTTCCTGATCACAGTCTTTTATTTATTTACTTATCTATTTGAGAGAGAGAGAGCGTACACACAAGTCAGGTGGGGTGGGGAAAGGCAGAGGGAGAAGCAAGCCCCCTGCTGAGTGGGGAGCCAGACGCAGGGCTCCATCCCAGGACCCTGAGATCATGACCTGAACCAAAGGCAGGCACTTAACTGACTGAGCCCCAACTCTTTTATTTTTAACTGGTCCTTTATAATGGTAAGTTTCTTTTCACTGAGGGTTCAGCTGGATTCATTTGAACCAGAGCTCATTCAAAGCCAAGTGTGTGCTATGCCAGTGTCCTCGAGGGCTCTAGCTCACAATATGGATATACTCTGTGGTTAAGAAAAGAAGGTGGAAAAGAAAACGGGAAAGGTTAGTAGCCACTTCCACGACCCTGCTAGGCTTCACAGGGGTCATTGCCATTTAGACTCCAATAAATGGACCTCCTGGTCTGGAATGGCCAGAATTGTTGATGTCTCAGTGCGGAACACGTGCATGTGGTCATCACAAGAACAAATACAAAATTTGCAGTGACTACTTACTAAACACCCTTAGTAGACATGTTGCAGACAGTTTGCTGGTCACTGTACCGATACTGTCTCCCTTGATCCTCAGGTTGGTTCTCCAAGGGAAGTGTTACTATCCCTCTTTTCCAGGTGATGAAATGGAGTCTTTGAGAGTTAAATGACTTGCAGAAGGTCATATGACTAGGAGGCAGTAGAATCAAGAATAGGACCCAGGTCTTCCTGACACCAAATCTTGTGCTCTTTAATCGTCTCCCCTGATTCTCCAGAACAGAGCATTTCATTGTCAATTTTACCTTTCAGTATTACTGATTCTCCATATTCAATTCTGGTCACAGTGACGCAGAATCCAAATGTGTGAGTTCGGGTCTCCTCTTTACTCAGAGAAATCTGGTCTATGATTATTTGGGCACATTTGTCTTCAGTATCTTTTTAACGCATACATCATTTTAATATCAAAGCAGAAGCTTTATGCATTGGGCCCTTGGTACCAATATGTTTAGATTATGTATAGCTCTGAGCCTGTTTTACTGTAATAGGGCCTCATTCTCTCAAATATATCCATCAACCATCCATCAGTGTAATATACATCCCTCATTTAAGAACACATTTCCATCACACCTTTTCTCACTCCACTTTCTATTACCACATACGGCAATTACAAGTTTAAGAATCAGAAGGCTATAAAGTGAATAATCTAAAAATGATTAATTTTGCCATTAGAAAGCTGTCATTCCTGTTCTTATGAACTGATAATAATAAACCTTGCCATTCCCCTCCTTCTTTTCTAGGCTGTGGGCTTTGTATGAATTTGCTAGGGCTGCCATAATAGATGGGGTGGCTTAAAAAAACAGAGATTGATTGTTTCATAGTTCTGGAGGCCAGAAGCCTGAGATCAAGGTCAGCAGGAGTCTGAAGGCTATGAAGAAGAATCAAGGGGTTCTCCCTAGCTTCTGGGGGTTTTCTGGCAATCTTTGGCACTTTTGGCTTATTGGGGCATCACCCTGATCTCAGCCTTCATGGTCACATGACATCCTCACTGCTTGTGTGTCTGTGCCCAAATGTCTCCTTTCTAGAAGGACACCAGTCATATCGGATTAGGAGACCATCCCCTAATGCTCTAATATGACTTCATTCTAACTTAACGAACTACGTCTCCAACAACCCTATTTCCAAACAATATCACATTCTACAATACTGGGGAGTAGGACTTCAACATCTGCAGTTTGGGGGACATCATCCAACCCATATCAGGCTAGTTGGATAACAGGTGAGTCAGTGTGTGGGAGGCTTAGCATCTGTTCCACTTTCAGAGATCCCCGTCGTGGAGCAGGGACCAGTTCCAACACCGAGGCAGTGCTGATGCAGGAGCCCCAGGTCTGCCATGATGGAGCTCCTGGGATGGGCTGGGGACATGTGTAAAGATATACTTTGGGATGCGAGGTAGGAAGTGCTATTTTGGAGCACTGAGCATCAAGCGTTAAATCTGCCTGGAATTGCCGGGAAAGACTTCCACAAGACGCCCCTGCTCCTGATCAACCGTGTCTCACACCCCAAAAACAAGCATCAAAGTTTAAATATGACTCATTATTATCTGGTATCAGAGCACTCTTGTACTTCTTAGCAGCTGAACTGGGAGAAAAAGGCTGGTGTTAGGGGAGAGCACCAATCAAGAGTTTTAGAGTAGGTTTCCTGGTCTCTCCTTGCGTAACATTTTGTCCTTTTGATGATTTGGTTAGGAATAAGCCTGAAGTACAGTGTGATGGATGGAAATGTGGTCAGTATACAAATACACCTTCATGTTTTCTGGTTTCACCTCTCTTGGCAATATAAGTCAAATCTCATTTGAATCAATATATCCCAGTGTAAATAACAGCATAGGAAAAGGATTTACAATGCTCAGCTGATGGCTGGTTCATGACAAACAACGTGGGCACTCAAATTCCTACAGCATTAGGCAACCAGCATTGCCTAGTGCTTGCCACAGTGAGATCTGACCTGGATTTGTAGTAACCACCCCACATATTACAGCTTACAGCTTGTTTTATCTACCACACAGCACTGATCAGTTCCGAGCCTGAAGCAGGAGATGATGTTCACACATCATGTCTGAAGTTTGTATCTAAGGCAGAGGCAATAACTATTTAATTAATTCCTATAGGATGTCAGTGCACTTTTAAAATGTAACAGCCATCATTAAAAAAGTACCATAGATATTTCATGAAATAAGGAAACCATGATATATTTAAGTGATTTATCTGCAGCTGGAAATCAGCCTCTTTTTACTTTTTTGCAAAAATAATTTTTAAAATTATTCCATTTTACTCTGGAAATGTAATCATCACACTCTAATCACAGGGCAAGACAAACAGCTTTATTAATAGCCTACGATTTAAATACCCAAACACCTTCCACTTCCTACTCCCCGGTGCTCTTTCTCTTTGCAATATCATTGTCTCCATGATTAATTCTGGGTTCCCAAAAGTACTCTAAAGCATGCTGGCAGAACCTTTGTAAGAGGTGAGGTGCAAGGTGCATATTTAAATGATACCTTTTTTCCTGTAACAGTGGCAGAGCTTCTGGAGGAATTGAGGAATTGGATTTAGATATCCCCATCAGAAAGACTCTTTCCCATGGCGGCACTTTTTTCTTGTTACTAAGTCCTCAGAGAGTCATTAAGCTAGCACCCTCTCCCCACCCCGGCTCCCCTTGAAAAGCAGAGTAAGGTACTGTTACCTGTACGTCTTAAGGCTGAAAATGCATAGGGGATGAATATTCTGAAACTTTAAATATATTTGTTTGGAAAATCTGTCTTTATGTGGGAAAATAATTAAGTACATCTGAAGATCCAGGTTATTCAAGTGATGAGAAGGACACTGGGCATGTTTAGGGTTTCGACGGTGGATACCTTAAGCTCTACATCTGTGCTTCTAACTGCCTCCCTATCTCTCCACACAGGGCCCTTAAACTTGACGTGATCAAATTTAAAGACATGGAGGGTCCCTTTCCTCTACCAGACACCCTGTCATATTCTCCCCACACAGTGATTTCTGTTTCTCAAGGTCAGTGAGCGATGTCTCCACCCACTTAGTCACCCAATCTAGAAACTTGACTGTCTTTCACTCCCCCCTTTCCTTTACATTGACAACCACTTTCGCCACGCTCCGTTCTTTCTCTTTCCAAGTGTTTCTTGATCTGTTACCTTCCCTGCATTCCCTTCACTCCTGCCTAAGTTCAGACCTCAGCACCTCTCCCACGGACAATGCACCTGGAACTGGCCTCCCCATGCATAGTGCCTTCCCCAGCCCCTACTCAGCTCTGGATTTTATGCCGCCAAATGCACAAAAAAATGACATCACCTTCTACTTCAAATCCCGTCTACAGGGTAAAGTTTGAACATCTCAGCTGAGCAGACAATGTCTTTTTCCCATCTGGCCATAACCTCCTTCCTAACCTTATCTCCTCCTTTGCTTGATGCTTTATTAAGAAACAGATGATGGGCTTTCATACCTCCATGGAATTTCCTCCACCTGTAATTCTTTCCTTCTCTCTCCTATTAAATAACAATTTATCTTTTTGGACCAAGTAGATTCTACCCTTTGTTGGTCAAACCTGTCAAGATTTTCCCAACTATCCCCGGGCATAATTACTTCCTCCTTCTTTGTGCATACAGCATCCTAAGCATCCCTTATTCTTGCTCCTAACAAAATTAATGTGTAGCTCTTAATTAGTCTCCCCTCCTAGGTTATTCATTGCTTTAGGGCAGAAATTGGGTCTCATTTATTTTTCAATTTCTGGAGCTTGTCTGAAACATGGTAAGTACTTAATACATTTTTGATGAATGAATGAATGAATGAATGAAGGCAAGCCCAGCATTTATTTCACATTAGGAGCTGTTTTTCCTCTTTTTTATTTTCAGATTGCTATTCTAGATAAGGAATAAGATAGGAAAACCTGTCCTATTAAGTCTTGTTATACAGCTATTTAGTATTGACAAAGAAATTGACAGTTTGAATAATGGAACAGAAAAGAGAGACAGAAATAGTCACAGCCAAAAACTTGAGTTATGACATTTCTCCCATTGTTTTCAGTGAGGAAAGAATAGAGTTTTCAATAATGGGGCGGGAGCAGTTCATTATCCACATGGAAAAATGATGAAATTAGATGACTATCTCTGATCATATGCAATATTTAATCCCAGGTGAATTAAATACTGAAATGTAAAGAGCACAACTATTAGTATGAGACTTTAAAAAGACAGTATAGGAAAATATATTTACCACCAAGAGGAATTTATTAGACAAGAAATAAAAAGCAGAAAGCCTAAGGGAAAAATTGAAATATGCCACATTCAGTTTAGGAAAGGATGTTCACAGAGTTATACAAAAAAGTGAAAAGACAAACCATAAACTTGGGGAAGATATTTTTTAATGCATACAACTAAAATTCCTGTATGCTATTTGGCACATCACTCTCAGACATGAACAGGCAGAAATGGATCTCCAGACTTTGAGACAAAGATCAAGGCAACAAAAAGAAAGGTGAAACAACTCTGAGCATGTAGAGAGCATGTCAGAAAAAGAAAAGTTGGCAATCCTCAGGTATGTAAAGAACCATATCTATTAAATAGCAGCATGTTATAAAAAAGAAATAGTCCAAGAAAAGAAGGAGCTCTTGGGGAATGTAAAAGCTTAATGGCAAAAATGAAAAACTCATTTGGGGAATAAGAAGATAGAGTTGATGAAATCTCCCAGAAAAAAGAGAAACTGACAAAGGGAATGATAATAGGAGAAAAAATATAGGGAAACATAAAGATTGGTCTAGGAGATCCAACATCTAAATAATAATCATTCCATAACAATAGAACAGAAGAAAACTATTAATAAAACGGTTGAAGGAAAATTTTTCAGAACTAAACAAAATGATTTTCCAGATTGAAAGACTCACTGAGCGCCCAGCAGAATGGATGTAAACAGCCCCTATCTTAGAATGGTGCATCATCATGAACTTTCAGAACATTTATATCAAAGAGAAAGTCCTACAATCTTGCAGAGAAAACTATAGCTTTCAGACAAAGAATCAAGACACAGAAGGGCTCCAGACTTTTCAGTAGCAAGACTGGAAGTTGATGTCTTCAAAATTCCAAAGGAAGATAATTTCTAACCTAGATTTTTATAACCAGTCAACAAAAATGCTTTCAGATTTCCTGTATCAAAATTTATCAAAACCAGGGATGTACTGTATGGTGACTAACGTAATAAAATAAAAAAACATAAAAAAATTTTATCATCCATGCATCCTTTCTTACAAAGCTACTGGCACATGTGCTCTGGCAAAACAAGGATGTAAACTAAGAGAAAGAAAGACCTGGAACTCAGGAAAGAGGAGAGCCATTGCAACAGAGAAGCAAAGACAGTCCCTAGAATGAGAGTCTCTAGAATGAAATTCCTAATGACAGCTGTGAACCTTCCCAATTGGAACAGGTTGGAAAATTTCTTCAAGAAGGTGAAAATAATAAACTACTTAATAGGTTTGAATGTTTTGAAAGAAGATTTACACAACTGGGTGGAATTTGTGAGTTGAATTCATCATGGCACATTGAAAACAAAATGAATAAAAAAGTAAGTTAATCATTAATTTTAGGGAAAAGCCAACATTGTGCAGAAAATTTGTACCATGTAGAGAGGCTATAAATGGTGTTCACACAGTTATAATTATATAAACTCTGACTAGTGTCTAACCATATATTATCTAACTGATGACAGGAGTCTCCTGGGTGGGAGGATCCAAGAGATGGAGGGTGTGAGCATATATGTGGGGAGATGGGATGCATATGAAAAGAGACAAGTTCTCACACTCCAAAGTGGGAAGAAAATTGGTATTTTCTAGAACTGAAAAAACCAATTAGTAGCAATATAACTATATTACTTAAAGACATATAGGTAAGCAATGGATTTAAAAAATCCAAGTAAAAAGCTGAAATTGGGAGTAGGTGTTGGGTGGGAACTGATTTTTTAATATCAAGACTTGTGGTACAATTTGCCTCTTTATGTGTTTTTGTGTAACTTGGATTAAAGTAACAACCGAATTAAAAATAGTAGCGAAAGAATGTACAGTATATCATATTTTAAAAAGAACAAAACCAAACAACATATTCTTCAGGGATGCACACGTATGTGGAAAACCAGAAAAACATGAAAAAAAATGGGGTGTCTGGGTGGCTCAGTCAGTTGAGCATCTGACTCTTTTTTTTTTTTTAAGATTTTATTTATTTATCTGACAGAGAGAGACAGCGAGAGAGGGAACACAAGCAAGGGGAGTGGGAGAGGGAGAGGCAGACTTCCCGCCAAGTGGGGAGACTGATGCGCGGCTCGATCCCAGGACTGAATGCAGACGCTTAACGGCTGAGCCACCCAGGTGCCCCTGAGATCTGACCCTTGATTTCAGCTCAGGTCATGATCTTGGGGTCCTGAGATCAAGCCCCACATGGGGCTCCTTGCTCAGTGGGGAGTCTGTTTGAGATTCTCTCCCTCTGCCCCTGCCCCCTGCTCATGCTTTCTCTCTCTCTCTTTCTCTAAAATAAAAAGAGATAAAAGAATAAAAACAACAACAAACCAAAAACATCAGGATAACAAACATCAGGAGGGATCAGAAAAGGAAGGGACTTTCAGGTCACCTCAACAGTGGTAGTCATGTTCTATGTCTTAAGTGGAGTAATGAGTTGAGGTGTTTCTTTTTAAGATTTTTATTTTTTTTTTATTTATTCGACAGAGATAGAGACAGCCAGCGAGAGAGGGAACACAAGCAGGGGGAGTGGGAGAGGAAGAAGCAGGCTCACAGCAGAGGAGCCTGATGTGGGGCTCGATCCCAGATCGCTGAGATCACGCCCTGAGCCGAAGGCAGACGCTCAACCGCTGTGCCACCCAGGCGCCCCGAGGTGTTTCTTTTTATTATTCTGTTTCATAACTGGAGCATATATAAATTATATATATATATATATATATATATATATACTCATTAATTTATATGTATCAAGCATCATATAAAATGAAGTATACTGTTTTTGAACAATGCATTAACAAAAACTTAGAGAATTTATCTGTAGCTTGATTTCAGGCTTTAACAGTAAATTTAGAAAGTTCACAGAGATGACCATTACAGGAAACAGCATCATGAGGCAGGTCTATCAGCCAACTGATATCAAGAATTTAACTTGATGGGGATTTTTCATATTGCAGGTAAAAGAAATTAACAAAAAAAGAATTCTCAACTTGTCTTCCTTTGAACTAACTGAGAATGCCATTATTTACACTTGTGGTTTTTGTCTTTATTTGGGTTCTACTTGAGATTAATTGTGGCCAGTCCCACACTTTCACCTAACTGTTTTTTATGTTAACCTAAGCTACTCCAGCACCCATTAGCACTGAGTGCCATTAGCAGTTATATTACCTTCTTGACTACTCATGCTGAACTCGTCTGTAATAACAATGAGATAGACTGTTAGGAGAAATTCATCTTACACAGCACTGCTGAAAAACACCTCTAAGGTGTTTCCCCAAGTGAGATAAAATGCTCCAAAAGTTATAACAAGAGAACATCCAATCTCCCCAAATGGCTCTGGTTGTCAGTAGCTTTATTTGCAATACCAATTGTTGGAAAGTAATGTACTTTTATCCAAGTTTCAAGCTGTACTTACTGGTACTCATTTGCACAGCTTGAGAGATATTTACTTGGGATGACATTGAAGTGAGCTTTCAATATTTCTGATTTACATCTTCTCTTTGGGATAGGACATCTCTGACATAACAAGAATCAAAAATATGTACTTGAAATACATATTTGCCGGTAGTGTTTTATGTGCGCAGGGTAAAGCTATGCCAAGGCCAGTTGGACTCCATCTTTGCCGTTCACATTTTGGGATTTTTTAATACTAAAAAACAAAAACTTACTTGTTAAAGCAATATTCAATACTTAAGGCCCGGCAAATATTGAATATATCTCCGACATAAATAGTTCTAATAAGTTATTTTCCTATTCTCTGACACAAAGGGGTGGGGCAACCAAAACAGCTGTCAGACTAAGAAAGCTGTTGTCACCCTCAATTATATCCCTTTGCTAGACAGTTCTGGCCTGGCACCTGTTTTCTTTCCTTTTCCTTTTTTTTTTTTTTTATTTTTTTATTGGAGAGCTACTCTACTCCCCTCCCTCTTACATTGAAAGAAAGGCGGGAGGGGAATGGAACAATAATTTAGTTGAAGGTCAACTAGGGCATCCTGCTAATGGCTCTCTCTCCTCCCGTGACTGATTGCCTGAGAATAGGAAATCAGCCCAAATCTATGGTTGTGATCAGGGGGCAAAAGCTGTAATGTTGGTGAGTGAGCACGTGCTACTGACTGCCTTTTTCCCTTCAGAGAAAAATAATTACTACATTTAACTGACATACTTCATAGCAAATACCTTCTTCAGAGCTCATCAGTGTAAAGGATGCAGCCCAGCAGCGCTGTGATGAAAATACACCACGGTCAGACCCTCTACGTACCTCCCACGTCCTCTTTGCGCTTGGTTCTCTCTGGTCTGCTTTGACTAAAGGCAACTCTCCAACCTATGGGTGAAGGGTGAAGGTCTGAATGTGTCTGCGCGTGCAGGTGGGTGCACCAGGTAAGCTGTGTCTCCCTCTGCTTGTAAGAACCACATGTAGTGACTCAGTTCTAAGAATAGGCAGGACCCGTGATGGGGAGAGAAAAGGCAATCCTGAGAGACTGATCATGCCTGGAGCCTGGCATCTGGTCAAAGCCATGTCTGGTCTTCCGCACGGGACCTGCGCCAGGTGACCCAGCAGCACCAGTGGGAACTAAGCCAGAGACAACTCCCCGGGAATGTCAGACTTCCGCAGGTGCCACCTCCCTTTAGGGGCACAACAGGAAATGAGTTAGGGAAATAATAATTATAGAAAAAAAAACCCAAAACAATGTCCTTGCACTTTACAAAATGCTTACACGCAGGTAATCTCACCTTTTAATTGACCCTTACCTCTGGGGCAAAGCAGATTACTGTCCTCATCTTAGAATGAAGAACAGATTTGAGTAGCTGAGATCATATATGAGGTCATATGAAGGTCAGAGTTAGGAGCTGACTCAGCTCCCATCTCCTCTTGGAAGATGGGGAAATTGCTAGCTCAACTTTTCATATTTAGTACTTGAAAATATTAGCTCCTGATGAAATTGGCTTTTTTGGATGGTCTTTGAATTTTTTTTCCCCTTTACTAACAGCGCACAATGACTGTGGTAGGTGATATGTTCTTAGAGCTGCCAAGAAAACACCCATTACGATGATTATCACCAAGTACAAACCACTATGAGCTTCTGGGCTTCCACAGGGTTCTGAGAGTCAAGGACATTTTGTATTTTCCAAATCTATCATTTACGTTTTAGGGCTGTGTTTGGTCAGTAACTTAATAGTCTTTTATTCCTTCCTCTTCATTTATTAAATGAAATTGGTCCAATTTACCTGACTTGAAAACTTGATAGCAATAAGCTGCTAAGCGTATTTGTACTTTGGCTTTTGTTTAAAAAAGGAAAGACCGTGACATTGCCTTCAGTTAAAAATGCAGTTATGATATTAAAATAAAAGAACTCATATAATACAGTAGGCCTATTTAGGAAACAATACATTCAATAAAACACATACTGACAATTTTAGAGCTACTTAATTGGAAAGGTCTCTCCATTGTTTACAGCCCAGCAGTAACAGATTATGAAGTGGTGTTACTAAATCCTGTAGCCCAATATTTAATCTACAGTTTGCACCTAGCCCTGTGTTTGGCCCAAATAAAACACTCAGTCAATATCTGTTTCCTGAATGATAACTAATTGTGTGTATTTTATAGAACCCATCCATCATCGTTAATAATTTCACAATAATCTTAAATGGATTTTTAAAGGCTTTAGCAAAACAATATCCATTTTGTATACATATTTGGACCTGTGGACTATGAAAAGTATTCAGGCCACCCAGAGGATAAGTAAGTAGACATACAGTCTTTGCAGCATGATTTCAATTTTAGAAGAAATTAGCCTCTCTTTAGATGATTCTTATGGAACATTCCCTCACTTCATTTTTGTTCTGTCCCTACCACTCGCTGCTTGGGCTGTGCAATGTTCTTTTAGGAAACCAATAATGTCCTTGCCAGTTTAAAAAGCAATGGCTCTACTGAGCCCCCTGGTGTTGGGTTTGTTTCATCACAAAATTTGGTATGTCCTGAATTCTATCTTCATTTTGCTCTGAAACATTGAGTTAGCTATTAATATGATCATATTATTATGATATGAGTAGAAAAGCAACAATCCCAAATTCAGAGAGCACCTTAACCTCTGAGATCCTTTCTTCCACTACCAATCTAATCCCAGTCCATTCATAAGTCTCCAAAAGATGAAGAAAAAAAAGGCATCGAGTAATTACTCAGCCCACTGTAAGGGTGGTAGATGGCACAGTGCTCATGCACCATTTTTTCTGGACTTACAATTTAGTTAGGCTATCTCAGGGCCTAGGACAGAAGCAAACAGAACTTCATTAGACCCATGAAATACAATTTTATGAGACATTCTTTTTTGTAGACACCAAGCCAGCCCACAAATAACACAAACTGTGTAAAATATGTTCATTTTTATTCTGATATGATATTCCACATTACAGGCTATTCTGTAACTTTAGATTTGTTGTTCTCAGTGGTGTTATAATCCAGTTGATAATTTGATTTTCCTTTTGTTCCCACAGCCCCAAATGGACTACAAATACAATATATTCAGTCCCCAACATATGAGTGAGCAGTGTTCCAAAAGTTTATATATGTGTTGGAACTCAAAATGCATTTTCCCACAGCAACAGTTTTTAAAAAATGATAATTAGTTTTCAAGGGTAATCCTCTAAAGCCAGTTTAACTCATACTGAACTGGAAATATTTTACTAACAATATCTTTTCTACTATACTTGGGCAATATTTATGAAACTATTTCTCTGAGAAAATAAATCCCGAGGTCTGCCTGAGGAGTACCAGAAACACGACTCCTCTTTTTCAGAGCAGGAGAGCCACCCAGCTTCTGACTAGGGGCTGCAAAGGGTCTGGCTTGTGGGGGCATGCAGGTGCATGGGGAGGAGGGAAAGGGATAATGTATGTCCTTTCCCCAAATTACTGCCCCTCTCGCTCTCCTATGTCATGTGAAGAATTCCCGGTATTATAGATTTTTCATTTAGGGGCACATAAAGACTTCATCTGAGGACTCTTACTTCCAGGGACTCTTCCTAGGTATGCAGCAGATGAGGGATAATGGAATGTACAAGGAAGCACATTCCTCATCCTCTCACTCATCAGCAGACATGTATTGGTCCCCGTGATATGCCAGCTACTCCGCCAGCTGCTGGGGATATCAAGATGAATAAGACATAGTCCTTGCCCAAGGGGCTTACATTCTGATTAGGAATGCCGGATATCTAACTAGATGTTACGATATACTATACTAAGCATATTATATATGGAAACATAATATATAACTTCAAGAGGTCCTAGAGTACAGCTGGGGATATAGAATAAACATAATTAGAAATTAAATCAGAATCAAGAGCATAATAATCAAGATGTCACAAAGAAAACTAGAAGCAAGAGCCAAATGAATGGTATATATCACTCTTTGACCATGGAGCCCCTTTTCCCCATGGAATGTCCCCTCACATCTATCAGAATATCACTGTGACATGTAACACATTTCTAGGATATTCTGGTGCGGAAAGTCAGTCATATAGATTCAAGAGAGGTTAGCACATGCTTATCTGTGCTCCCTGTCCAAATATCTCTAAAAAGGTAACAATGACGATGCTGTAAATACACAAGGGCTGAGAAAGAATGAAAGAACAGGCAAGAGATGTTCATTAAATTTATGGAGAGCCGAAGACAGGTGAGCATGGATAGGTGATGACTGATGGTAACAGCCTTAACAGAGAGAAGAAACCCAAAACCCAAGGCTGTCAGTGGAGTGTCAGCAAGAAACCATGCATTTTGCACCACTGAGACTCAGAAAGCCCCAGAAATTGGAGATAACAGGTACTCACCCAGGGTACCCAAAGTGGAAAATGTAGTTTTGTAACATGGAGTTGGGCCCCTGGATCCCTTCCCCCAGTCTGTGAAGCCAGGCATTTTCTCTCTCAGCAGAAGCCTATTTGGTCTCCAGAGAGGATGAATCACAGGGGCTCTGGCTGAGGATGGCAAGGAGATGTGATGGTGAAAACATGGGAGTTAGATCGGGGTAAGAGAGCATTCCACCAGCTTCTCCTCCCTGTGCCCCATTTGCTCTTCAGGACACTGTTATCCAGGTTTACTACCTCCAGGCAGGAGAGATTAGGTGATTCTTCTCTGGGAAAACGAATAACAAAAAGGGGGAATCTGATTAATATTTTGGGTTTGCAAAAGCAATGTCCAGCTCTCCTGGCCAGAAACAAGTTTTATCTGTATACAGAATGTCTCATCAGAGTTTTAGCCTTCAGTCTTAGATGTGAATGGGCTATTAAGGACCATGGGACTGTGAGAGACTCAAAATATGAAGGATGAAACTCCAAGGAAACAAATTAATTCAGGGAGCAGAAAAATACTCCTATAAGATTATTATTAATGTCCTTTTAAATTGAGAAGAAAGCATCAATGGGGGAGGGGGAAGGAAGGGAAAGAAACAAAGAAGGGCATTTAGAGAATAAGAACTAGAAATTCAAAAGGAAATTCAAGCAGTATTAACAATAAATTTTTAAAAATTTCAATAGAGAAGTTGGAAGAGAGAGCATAGTATATCTTCCAGAGAGTAAAACAAAAAAGGGCAGGGTTGGAAGACAAGGGATAGATAAGAAAACTAGAATACCATATATCAAATGAGATTATATATCTAACAAATATGAGTCTCAAAAAGGCAGATAAGGAATCAAAAAGGAAAGAGAAGGAATTTATTGAATAAATACTATATAAAAAATTTCAAGAATTTATGAAGAACAGAAATGTACTGATTGAAAGGGCCCACATGTGGCCAGTACAATAAATAAAAAAAGAAGATTTATACAAAGGCATATCACTGTAACATTTTAAAAAACATTTTATTTTTTAAGTAATCTCTCCATCTAACATGGGCTTTGAACTCATGACCCCAAGATCAAGAGTCATATGCTCCACTGACTGAGCCCGCCAAGTGACCCTCCTTGTAACATTTTAAGGTTACAGAGAACTTTCTAAAACTTTTGAGAAAGAGGCAAAAAAACTATATCACATATGAGGAACTGGGTAACAGAATGGCCTTGAATAGTAGTGCCACTAGAAAACTTAAAACAGTAAAGCAAAGACTTCAGTAATTCTTAGAGAAAATCATCTGCTATTTAGAATACGATACTAACCCAAACTCTCAAGTGTGAAATTTTTTAAAAAGTCATAATTTAGACGGGAACAAGTCATGAAAATTAACCCCATTGTGACCATTCTCAGAAAGCTACTGGAGAATGTGCTCCATCAAAATGAGAGAGGGTATCAAGTAAGAGAAAGATATGGGATCCAGGAAACAAGAGATCTGACACAGGGGAGAGATGAGGGTGTTCCCAGAATGACAGTGCTGGTAACTTCTAGAACAAACATTGTGGGTTAGAGCAGAAGAGCAGCCAGACTTCTAGAGGAATACTCCCAAAGAAAAAAGTGGGAGTTACTTTATTATGTGACTGACAACATTAGGAAGAATTTTTACAACTATTTTGGAAAAGTCAGGGTTGAATTAGGTGGTGAGTACAAAAAAACAATGCAAAGAAACGAGCAAAGCTAAGAGACCAAGATAACTATTAACTGCAAAGAAAACAAAGCACCGAACAGGCGGGTAATAATACTAGTAAACTAAATGACAGTAAACTACATGGCTCCGCTGTGACTAGTACATGTAACAACATCCATTGATATGAATAAAAACTGTAATTTAAATCTCATTGGAAGCAATGGTAGAGAGCCGCATGTGTGTGGCAGGGGGCAAGGAGATGAAGATTGAGTAAAAGGAAGTCAATAAATAATGTCTGTAATTTAAAAATAAAACTATATATCCAGTTAAGCATGTTATGTGCCCCACGAGGGAAAATATTTAAAGGATTTCAATGTGGTTGTCTCTGAAGAGTGGGAAATTAGGAATGAGGAGGGATGAGAACAAGAAACATTTATTTTCCCTTATTGGGCTTATAGCACTATTGATTTACTGGAACTACATACGTACACTGCTTTGTTGTTGTTGTTTTTTTTTTTTTTTGAAGATTTCATTTATTTATTTGACAGAGAGAGAGAGAGACAGCCAGGGAGAGAGGGAACACAAGCAGGGGGAGTGGGAGAGGAAGAAGCAGGCTCATAGCAGAGGAGCCTGATGCGGGGCTCGATCCCATAACGCCGGGATGACGCCCTGAGCTGAAGGCAGATGCTTCACAACTGAGCCACCCAGGCGCCCCACGTACACTGCTTTGTTAAGTACAAAGACTAAATTAAAAAAAGGACTATGAGAGCAATGTGGAATATGCTTATGGTATAAAATGCAGACAACAACATCGTGTCAAGTCTTTGAATGCTAACTGTGTGAAAGGAACATTTAAACATAAAAATGGTTGGTTTTTAGCTACAGTGGCATTTAAAATGGGTAGTCTGGTGCCATCAGCAAGGAGATGTCACTTCAAAACTTGCAAGTTAACAAGAGCCACTTTGAAGACGGCTTACCACAACACACTTTATCAAATGTCAGCAAGAGAATTACATCATGCTTGTAATTTACTCAATAATTCAAAATACAAAAGTTCAATGTTATGGGCTTAAAAAGTAGGATGATATAATCTTCGCCTTACTGTCCATTTTGACTAAAGTAAACAAAATCTGAAAAGTTACCCATTACACATGAATCGATTTTATAGTAGAGGAATGTCATGAAGATGATTAAAATAAGTTAACATAGACATTTGTTATTTTTATTTTTAAAACATTTTGGTGCTGCTGCTCTTTTTGCTTCTGTCCCCAGAATACCAAGTAGCTCAATTTAGCACTTGGCTGACCCATCCAAGATTTTTTCCATTTTAAAGAGCGGACAAACGAGTCTTAGAAAAGTCGATTGCCAAAGTTCTTCCCGTGCCAAGGATGAGATGTAAAACAATATGGTTTGCTCAATGAGGACAGAACATTTCTAAACTTGAAACTCAAGGAGAAAGGCCTAGTTGCTGTCTGTTGTTTAAATAATGACTAACTGCAATTTCAGACAAAACTCAGTAGTTCAGCCACTTCAATTAAATTTTATAAAAGGCCCAATCTTCCAAAAATCAAATAGAAATACATTTTTTTTGGTCCATTCCGAAACTTTAATTGTCAGGACAACAGGGATTTTTTTTTTTTTTTTTGATCAGAAAGAAAATAGGAAGAAAAACCTGAAATTTCTAGGAAGGTGAGAAACGTAAAGGCCACAGTTTTCAAATAATTATAGTGGAAACTTCTGCTGTAATTTAAAATTTTTCTGTGGAAGACTAAGCAGAACTTAATTAAACAGAACTAAACTAAAGCTTTAGACAATGGTGACATCCCCTTATTTCTTCTCCATCAATATTTTGTCCTATGAAAACACTAAACCAAGAGATTAACCTTTGTTAAAATTTATCTCTGTTAATAGAATCATACATGCTGCTTTTTCAATATTTAAAAATTGCTATAAGAATGGAAAAGAAAAATTAGCCACAATCCTACCCCCCAGAGACAATCACTGGCGACATATAGATACACATCACCTCCATCTTCATTCATATAGGGATGAAAAGAAATGTTTATTTGCTTTTAAGTTGGAATCATATTATACATCTTTTTGATCTTTTTAATTTTTGGATCTTCTTCCAATCGGAACCAGCCAGGGAAAGTCAAATATATACACCCCCGCATGATCATTGAGGATTCTTGTTAACTGCCTATAGCTTCCCCATGCCTACGGCTTTACGAGGGTCCACCTAAAGCTCCCCCCATTCCTCAGCCTGCCTTTGAGCCTCTGTCAAAACCCAGGTGTTGGTGGCTGACCGCCTTGTGATAGTAAGCTCTGAATAAATAACCTTTGCTTCTTTCATTTAGTTGTTCTTCATTTATTCCACAATGGACTTATTGAAAACAAAGGGCTCAAATGTTGTCCTGTCACTGGGTCTTAATATGAGCCAGTTTCCAGGTTAGAAAGCAATGCAACCTTCACTGTGCCGTGTGCTCTGACTATATCCATGCCAGTTTGTTCAATTTTTCTGGAGGAGACTGACCAGCAATTTTCGTAAGAAACAGTGTATGTCTCCTTTGTAAGACCTTAAAAGTGCTATGTCTGTGGGATCAGCTATCAACTTCTTTCCATTTCTGAATCAGAAAGTGTGACATGGATAATTCATTTCTCCATGTAATTCTAACTCAGGCTTAAATAACAACTTCTTGACAAAGGCGGTCTGATTTTAGAATTGATGGAAATTGCTTTTGCTTTTTAACATTTGCAAACAGTTGTATTTTCAGAGTAAAAAGTAACCCGGTTAGTTCAGGACCCTTTCCTTGTAGTTTCTAACCTGTTAGCAAAGTTCACGCCAGTCATCTACTATATACTTCTTTGTTATATACCAGAAAACCTTGTAAGTAAACAAAAGAGAAAACCTAAGAATTTGTAATTGGACAGGAAAATCAGAGCTACAGAGTCACTGATTGATCACAGGAACAAAAGAGACCTGGGAAGAGATGAGACTCTAAGGATCGTTTGCTGAAGGAATGATAATACGAGCAGAGGGAGTGGGAGAATGAGCAGCTGGGAACATCAGGACACATGGGTCGGGCATTTGCGCTCTCAAAGTACAGCTGGACTGAGCATATCAAATGCACGTTTCAGTTTCCTTCTCCACTGCTAGCCACCACTTTTAGGGGAAAAGGAGCTTTGTGAGAAAACCTGAAGACCAGATAGGAGGAAATGGCCCTAAACAGTGAAGGACAGTTGTGGTCACACCCGAGGAGGAGGGACCAGGTCAATCAAAACTCATCAACAGTTGTAAATGCCTTCCTCTGACACCTTTTAAAAATACTTAAATTTCTAATTTCGCTTCAAATTCATCTATAATACATTTAAATAAATTATTTTTAATTGAAAAAAATTTTGATTAAATTTATTTAAGTGTGGTTTCAGGTAAATAAGATGCTGACCTTCCTAGGTCAGTCTATCACTTAGCTTTTCATCAATAAATTTTCTTTTCCATGGGATGCTGGGTATGAATGCAATTAAAGCTCTTTTATTTGTACCTCATTGGAAATGGTTTAAAACTATAAAAATACCATGAAGCAATGAAAGTTAATCTAGTTGGAGCTGGAGAGTGGCTGGCACCCCGTCCACACACCCTCTGTGGGAGCCTGGGCACCAAGGCAAGATGCCTGGAATCCTGGCTGTATGAGGACTAGGTAAGGTCTGGGGATAGAGTTTGAAAGAGAACAGTTTAACTGTCTTTTAGAAATAAATGGAAGCAACAGCTTCCCCAAAGCCTGTGGAGAAAGCCCAGGATAAAGCTTCCCCAAGGAACTTATTTGGGATTTCCCTAACTGGTTACAGGGTTGGGTGAGGACTAGGCTTGGGAAGATGTCACTTTGGGGGCCCTGTAGCTCCTCGAGAGATGAGGCTATAAGGACAAGGACGAGTAGGACACCTCTCTAGGATGTGGAAGCTGTGGTAGGGGTGGACCAGGGACCCTTCTCACTCGGGTGAAAGCAGCAGCCATGTTGGGGCAGCTGCGAGGTTGCCCTGATAACTGAGGGAAGACTGGGTCACCAGGGCCCCCAGAGGGAGAGGGAGTTCCATGATTTCACCGAATGGAGCCTTGGTTTTAAGGCTCCTGTGACAGTCACTGAAAACTAGATTGCCTCCTCTCCTTCCCCAATCTGATATTCTGCTACAAAAAGTAGGGGCTATTGTAGATTTTCAAATAATACGAGGAATTCTAAAACCTTGTGTAGAAAAACTGCTGAAAACACTCTGAATTAAAGACCCTGTTCATGGTCAAATGCATATTAATAAGGAAAAGAAGACAACCTGGAAAGGCTGCATACTGTATAATTCCAACAATATTTCCATAAAAGGCAAAACTATGGAGTCAGTAAAAAGATCAGTGTTTGCCAGGGGTTAGAGAGGAAAGAGAGAGGAATATGTGAGCACAGGGAATTTTGAGGGCAGTGACGTTATTCTGTATGGTGGATACATGTCATTATACATTTGTCAAACTCAGAAAGTACACCACCTATGAATGTAAACTAACGTAAACTATGGATTTGGGATGATAATGAAGTGTTAATGTATAGTCGCCAATTGTAACAAGTGTACCACTCTGGAATAGGATGTTGATGGCCACAGAGAATGTGCGTGGGGGTAGGGATGGTAATACAAGAACTCTCTACACTCTTCACTCAGTTTTGCTGCGCACCTAAATCTGCTCTAAAAAAAGCCTATTTGAAAAATTAAAAAAAGAAAGCAAATATTCACATATAATGCCTTATCATTACATAATTACCTTTACTAGCACTCTTTGTATTTTTATGTACATTCATATTCTTACATTGGCTCACTTGATTTCAGTGTGAANGTTAACTGCCTATAGCTTCCCCATGCCTACGGCTTTACGAGGGTCCACCTAAAGCTCCCCCCATTCCTCAGCCTGCCTTTGAGCCTCTGTCAAAACCCAGGTGTTGGTGGCTGACCGCCTTGTGATAGTAAGCTCTGAATAAATAACCTTTGCTTCTTTCATTTAGTTGTTCTTCATTTATTCCACAATGGACTTATTGAAAACAAAGGGCTCAAATGTTGTCCTGTCACTGGGTCTTAATATGAGCCAGTTTCCAGGTTAGAAAGCAATGCAACCTTCACTGTGCCGTGTGCTCTGACTATATCCATGCCAGTTTGTTCAATTTTTCTGGAGGAGACTGACCAGCAATTTTCGTAAGAAACAGTGTATGTCTCCTTTGTAAGACCTTAAAAGTGCTATGTCTGTGGGATCAGCTATCAACTTCTTTCCATTTCTGAATCAGAAAGTGTGACATGGATAATTCATTTCTCCATGTAATTCTAACTCAGGCTTAAATAACAACTTCTTGACAAAGGCGGTCTGATTTTAGAATTGATGGAAATTGCTTTTGCTTTTTAACATTTGCAAACAGTTGTATTTTCAGAGTAAAAAGTAACCCGGTTAGTTCAGGACCCTTTCCTTGTAGTTTCTAACCTGTTAGCAAAGTTCACGCCAGTCATCTACTATATACTTCTTTGTTATATACCAGAAAACCTTGTAAGTAAACAAAAGAGAAAACCTAAGAATTTGTAATTGGACAGGAAAATCAGAGCTACAGAGTCACTGATTGATCACAGGAACAAAAGAGACCTGGGAGAGATGAGACTCTAAGGATCGTTTGCTGAAGGAATGATAATACGAGCAGAGGGAGTGGGAGAATGAGCAGCTGGGAACATCAGGACACATGGGTCGGGCATTTGCGCTCTCAAAGTACAGCTGGACTGAGCATATCAAATGCACGTTTCAGTTTCCTTCTCCACTGCTAGCCACCACTTTTAGGGGAAAAGGAGCTTTGTGAGAAAACCTGAAGACCAGATAGGAGGAAATGGCCCTAAACAGTGAAGGACAGTTGTGGTCACACCCGAGGAGGAGGGACCAGGTCAATCAAAACTCATCAACAGTTGTAAATGCCTTCCTCTGACACCTTTTAAAAATACTTAAATTTCTAATTTCGCTTCAAATTCATCTATAATACATTTAAATAAATTATTTTTAATTGAAAAAAATTTTGATTAAATTTATTTAAGTGTGGTTTCAGGTAAATAAGATGCTGACCTTCCTAGGTCAGTCTATCACTTAGCTTTTCATCAATAAATTTTCTTTTCCATGGGATGCTGGGTATGAATGCAATTAAAGCTCTTTTATTTGTACCTCATTGGAAATGGTTTAAAACTATAAAAATACCATGAAGCAATGAAAGTTAATCTAGTTGGAGCTGGAGAGTGGCTGGCACCCCGTCCACACACCCTCTGTGGGAGCCTGGGCACCAAGGCAAGATGCCTGGAATCCTGGCTGTATGAGGACTAGGTAAGGTCTGGGGATAGAGTTTGAAAGAGAACAGTTTAACTGTCTTTTAGAAATAAATGGAAGCAACAGCTTCCCCAAAGCCTGTGGAGAAAGCCCAGGATAAAGCTTCCCCAAGGAACTTATTTGGGATTTCCCTAACTGGTTACAGGGTTGGGTGAGGACTAGGCTTGGGAAGATGTCACTTTGGGGGCCCTGTAGCTCCTCGAGAGATGAGGCTATAAGGACAAGGACGAGTAGGACACCTCTCTAGGATGTGGAAGCTGTGGTAGGGGTGGACCAGGGACCCTTCTCACTCGGGTGAAAGCAGCAGCCATGTTGGGGCAGCTGCGAGGTTGCCCTGATAACTGAGGGAAGACTGGGTCACCAGGGCCCCCAGAGGGAGAGGGAGTTCCATGATTTCACCGAATGGAGCCTTGGTTTTAAGGCTCCTGTGACAGTCACTGAAAACTAGATTGCCTCCTCTCCTTCCCCAATCTGATATTCTGCCACAAAAAGTAGGGGCTATTGTAGATTTTCAAATAATACGAGGAATTCTAAAACCTTGCGTAGAAAAACTGCTGAAAACACTCTGAATTAAAGACCCTGTTCATGGTCAAATGCATATTAATAAGGAAAAGAAGACAACCTGGAAAGGCTGCATACTGTATAATTCCAACAATATTTCCATAAAAGGCAAAACTATGGAGTCAGTAAAAAGATCAGTGTTTGCCAGGGGTTAGAGAGGAAAGAGAGAGGAATATGTGAGCACAGGGAATTTTGAGGGCAGTGACATTATTCTGTATGGTGGATACATGTCATTATACATTTGTCAAACTCAGAAAGTACACCACCTATGAATGTAAACTAACATAAACTATGGATTTGGGATGATAATGAAGTGTTAATGTATAGTCGCCAATTGTAACAAGTGTACCACTCTGGAATAGGATGTTGATGGCCACAGAGAATGTGCGTGGGGGTAGGGATGGTAATACAAGAACTCTCTACACTCTTCACTCAGTTTTGCTGCGCACCTAAATCTGCTCTAAAAAAAGCCTATTTGAAAAATTAAAAAAAGAAAGCAAATATTCACATATAATGCCTTATCATTACATAATTACCTTTACTAGCACTCTTTGTATTTTTATGTACATTCATATTCTTACATTGGCTCACTTGATTTCAGTGTGAAGGACTTCTTTCATTATTTCTTGTAAGGTGGGTCTTCTACAAAAAATGATCTCAGTTTTCATTAAAAAAATAAAAACCTTGCTCGTGCAGTGCAAAAAGTGGTGTGTGCACTTTCAATTTTCACCCCCCTTGATGCTGCATGCTCTTCTTCCAATGGCATCTTCTAAAACATCCCCCAAAGTTTTGCTTCATTATTCACAATAGCCAAAAGGTGGAAACAACCCAAGAGTCCATCAAGAGATGAATGGATAAGCAGATTGTGGTCTAGCTATAGGATGGAATATTATTTAGCCACACTGATACAGGCTTCAATGTGGACAAACCTGGCAACGATTATAGTAAGTCAAAGCAGCCAGACACAAAAGGTTACACACTGTATGATTCCGTTTATATGAACTTCCAGAATAAGCCTAGAGAGAGAGAGCACAAACGAGTGGTTGTCAGACGTTGGGGAAAGGGAATGGGAGTAACTGTTTTAATGTACTCAGGGGTTTCATTCTGAGATGATGAGAGTGTTTTGGGACTAAACAGAACTAACACCACTGTGAGTAAATGAAATGCCACTAAGTCATTCACTTTAAAGTGGATAACTTAATTTTATGTGAATTTCTTTTTTTTTTTAAGACTATTTATTTATTTATTTGGGTTGGGAGGGGCAGGGGGAGAGAGAGAATCTCAAGCAGACTCCTCACTGAGCGCAGATCCTGATGTGGGGCTTGATCCCAGGACCCTGAGATCATGACCTGAGCTGAAATCCAGGGTCCAATGCTTAACTGACTGAGCCACCTTGGCACCCCATGTGAATTTCTCAATTAACAAAAGAAGGCACGAAGCAGAGAGAAAAAAGAGCTACATGAAGAAACAGGAAAAAGAACAACTCCTCAGTGGCTGTCAGCAAATAGAGACAGACCTCCAATGTCTTTAGTCATTCATTTATTCATTCATTCATTTAATCAGTGTTTATCAAATTTAAAATTGTTTTTGTTTATTCTCTCCAAAGTCAGCAAGCTCTCATCATTGCATCTCTCATTGTTCACTCAGTAAACATGTGACTTAATCTGCCCATACATCTCACTCTCTTTCCCCTTCAAAAACCCTGCTCTTTCTAGCCACTCACCCAAACATACATGTACAAATCCTTCAGCTACAGAAAAAGTTCACCACGTATGAGTGAAATCATAAGGTATCTGTCTTTCTCTGACTGACATATTTCACTTAGCATTATACACTCTAGCTACAGCCACGTCACAGCAAATGGCAAGATGTCATTCTTTTTCATGGCTGAGTAATATTTCATTGTATGTATATACCCATCTTCTTTATTTCACTCATATATGGAATTTAAGAAACAAAATGGGTGAACATAGGGGAAGGGAAAAGAAAAAGAGAAAGGGAAGCAAACCATAAGAACAAACTGAGGGTTGATGGAGGGAGGTGGGTGGGGGATGGGCTAGATGGGTGATGGGCATTAAGGAGCACACTTACTGTGATGAGTACCGGGTGTTATAAGTAAGTGATGAATTATTAAATTCTACACCTGAAACCAATTTTACCATACATGTCAACTAACTAGAATTTAAATAAAAACTCGAAAGAAAAAAAGGAAAAGAAAAAGTTCATGACATCCCCATTGTTTTGGAAAGGTGCAAAGTGTTGAGACCTCTAGTTGCAACTCTGCTATTTCTGGGAAAATCCCCAACACTTCTCCTGTAACAGCTAGTGCCACAGCAGCAAGGGCCCGAGGGCCAGAACCAGGACCTCTGGCCTGCACACCCAAGGCCCTGGAACCCGATTGATCCTTCCCAAGAACACTGTGTCCTGTCCGCTTTAGACAAATAGGAACTGCCAGGTACTCATTTCCTAGAGCCTCCCTTAAAAACAAACTTCTTCCAAAATGCTACATTCCATTATCCTGAAACTCACCTTTAAAGGCAATTGGAAATTAATAGATANAAAAAAACCAAATTTAAAAAAAAAAAAAAAAAAAAAAAAAAAAGACAAAGAATAAACTAAAGAGGAGACCAGATTAGACTACTCTCTAAAGAGTAAACTAGATAAATGTAAGCCATTCTTTGCTGCATCAAATGAAAATTACATTTCAGTGAAAAGGTAGATTTTCATATCTTTGGACTCAGTAATGAAGTGACAGGAACGTAAAAATCTTGCTTCCCTTATTTCTATTGTACTTATATGGAGATAAATGTCTGTGAATTCTGTTTTATTTGTAGTTCCCATTCTAAGACCTCATAAATTATTTATTTTCATTTGGGTTGTGTTGTCTCCTTGGATTTTACTTCAATGTGTTTGCCAGTGATCTGTTAATTTTTATTTTAAAGGGGAAACATGTACAGAACCTCGTTTGCTTCCAAAACATGAGCTAACTGCAATACTATCACTTCTCTTCTGAGCTGGTTTTAAAAGAGCAGGTCGGGTTCTTACTTCAAGCCTGACTCTGTTTTTCCCGGCTCAGCTTTATGTCTGTGCGATTTGTGAATTGTAAACAACAATCATTTTTTAATGTTCTTAGGGAAATGCTTTGGCTGCATTTCAAGTCTTTTATGTATTCTCCTCATGATGTTATCTGTAATTAAGCTTTAGATAATTAACATTTCCCTCAAAATCGGTATCGCTATATCTTTCCCCCTTGTTTGTTACAGAACATTAAACTAAACTCAGCACCACTTCTCCTATGTCCTCCTCTCCATCCTGAAGGTCAACCAAGTTTTAATTTTTTTTTGCATGTAAAGAATAAGTGGAGCATGGGCTGAAAAGTAGCATTTAATCTGGTAGTTAACACCGCTGTTTGAGACTGGGAAAGAGATTGTTTTTATGTAGCTAGACTATTCCTTTTGCATGCAAACTATTCTCAAAAGCATTCTCAGCCAAGTGATGGACTAAGGCAGTAGTGATATAAAGACCCCGGGGCAAGGAGGTGATTCAGCCAAACCTCTTGATGCATCCCAGCTACGTTCAGGAGCGACTTGGCTGTTAAACAGCTCCCCAGGTTGGAGAGGAGGCATTTTTCTTGCAGGGGTAGTGATCATACGCTGGGAAATAGCTCACACAAACCGTTTTGCCATTATTTTGTTATTATAGCTATTAGGAGAATAGAAGCTATGTTTTAAATCTAATTGGCACATCTCTCTGTAGGAATTCAAACTCTTACAGAATCCACTTTGCCTTTCTATTCATGTAGATGGGGAGAACAGCAGTGTGAGTGAGACCTGTCGAAAGCATGAAGGAGAGGAGTAGAAACCCAAAGCCCTTGACATTGAAAGTGTGTAGGACAAATCTTCTGTATACTTTCCTTGAAGAATTACGAATCATGATAGGAATAACAAATACCGTCTCAAAGGAAAGGGCTCTTATTTAACGTCCACTTACATATAACTAAAGTCACAATAGCCATGTCTAGAGTGTGACCCTGGAGACAGTGCTCCCCTCTGCTACTGGACGTGGATGACCAAACCAAGCACTCTAAGACAGGGATGCTGTCTGCTGGGACAGATCATTTTTTAGTTGTAAAAACTCAGCACACGTCTTCAAGAGAGAAAAGATTATTTTCCAAAGAGTGTTTGAATGTCATTACTAAAAGGTAACAAGATTAGTACAACAGGAAATGAATTAGAGCTATTCTAGTCCCACAAAGTAAAAAATGAACCATATTTACCAAGGAACAGGATTAAAACCTCAGTGTTTAAGATTAGAAGTGAAGTACTAAATGTCTCATTTTGATCATACATGGCTGATACTATAATTCATTCTTCTGAAGAGGTTCAAGACCACTTTCTATGTCTCTGGACACAGACAACCAAAAAGAAGGCTAGAAAGATGGTCGGTTGCAGAGAAACAGTTAGCTGGCAAAGTACTGTTACTGACACTCTTCAATGGCTCAGATCTCCCATCTTTAACCTCCTGGTAAATATTTCAACTGCCTTATGGTGACAGGATGATATGTATAATATATGTAGCAGGGTCCCCGTTTGAACAAGAGTTGTGTTCAGCTTAGGATTCAGATGTGCCTAAATATGCCTGTGTGATGACCAGCCAAAGGGTCACTTTCGTAACGGACTCAGAAGTCCCTTGGGCCAGAATTAACATTGAGAGAATAAGGAGATACACGGGAAGAACACTTTGGCAAGGGACACTGCTTCTGTGTATAGCAAGGTGACCATCATTCGGGATTTAATGAAAATACAAATCATACCTTGTAAGACTTGTCAATGTTCATAACTATATCCATAGTACTTACATTCTTCATGGCTAATTTACCACCAATGGGAATCCATGCAACCTAGGGCTTTACAGAAATCTATATTTTATATAAATAAAATATAAATTTAAAACAATTTTTTTTTGCTTTAAAACTAACTAAATGTACATTAAAAAGTCCAGGTAGTTTATTTTGTAGAGACTCATTTTAGCCACAAATCCAGAAGTTGCCCATGAAACAAACATTTCTTCTATCTAGATATTTCAAACTGAAGTTGAAACAATGTGTAAACAAATGTAACAAATTTAGACCAGCAGATTACTTTCTTGAAAAAGTCTTTCACTTCTGAAGAAATGTCCTCTCAAGGGACATGAACATGCCCAGGCCAGCGACTTTCTCATAAACAGAATCTGGAGGGAGCTGTGTTTTCTATGGTGAAAACATCCAGATTTATCAAAAGAAAAAAAAAATTCTCACAATCAGCTGAACTGAAACCTTTAAGGGACTGACATGTTAAATTTCCAAAATGTTTGTTTTCAGTGTTTCAAAGGCAAATGCATTGTCCACATGATTGGGTAAATACTTCTTTAATAAAGATAATTCTTATTCAGAGAAACTTAATGACAGAGTTTTCCTCAAGGAAATTGGAATTAAAAAAAAGTTCTTATGTAAGGCAGCCAGTTTTTTGATAAAGTTGCCAAGTAGTCCTCAACTTGAAAGCCCTTTGGGAGTTCTGAGAAAGGTGGAAAGAGGGCATTGGTTAACCTCATCTGAGCTCTACTTGCATAAAATAAAATATTTCCCATTTCTCCTACTCAAAGACTGGCTGGCACATAAAACCAGTGTGGATCTGGGACTGGGCTGAGGAGCTTTTTTGTTGGGCACTTTTGGCTGCACAGAGCTGTGTCCTTCATGACGTGGGAGCTAGGCCCACTGTGTGGGGCCCTTGTCCTAGCTGGGGCCAGAGGGTAAGGAAGAACACTCATGGGCAGCCCATGAACTTGATGATAATAAGGCAATCCAAGTAAAGGATGCCTTTCTATGAAACTGTGGGGTCAGCTGCCCCAGGACTCATGGATCTCAAGGTGATGGAGCTAAAATATAATAGCAAGTAAAAATCAAACATCGCTTTATTGCCCCCCAAAAAACTTTGGTAAGGCATTAGGAGGTTTGAAGTCTCTCCATTATAGACTGCAGTCCTGTTTTCTGTTTACTTTTTTTTTTTTTTAATTTAATGGGAAGTGGGGAATGTAGAATGTGTTGAGATGATTTGGGGATTTGGTTTGGGCAGGGGGCACACGCAGTGTGTAGCTTGGTGGGAGGGACGAGACTACATCTGGACAAAGAAATGCCCAGGCCCTTCTGCTGGCAGGAAGGCAGGGCCAGGTCACCCAGGAGGCAGCACCCATGGCTTCAGCAGTGGCTGGGCGGTTTCCCAGGCCTGAGAACAACTCTGACACACCCTCAGGACATTAGGGGGCGCGGCAGCAGACTGAGAGAAAGAAAGTAGAGGGGACTGATTGGCGGCAGAGGAATCTGTCCATAAGTACATGTGAGCATCATATGGTGACTCTGGATATTGCAGAGTGTGTGTGTAAACTAAGTTCACCTGGGTTGCTGCAGTTTTGGGGGAAGCCAAAGCCAGGGACACAGGCCTTGTTCCCGAATGTGTGATAAGTTTTTACTCCTCTCCTGGAAAGCCTAACCAAAGTGACCGAGGTTCTGGCTGATCCCTGTTCTGCTAAATTATTACCCACAGGTCAGAAATCCTTTTAACTAAGCAGTTGGAAGAACACGATAAAAATAATCTCAGAAACGGTATGTTTGTATAAAAGAAATATATTAAAATCATATAATTGCATAATGGGTGGCGTTCTTGCTGTGTCTTTCTCAAAATTCACACAGATGCATGAATATGTTTATGTATATATATGTGTATGTGTCTAGTTATATATCAATTAAACTGTTAAGTAAAGAGCAAAGAGATTTGTTCCTCTTTAGAGTTTTCTGTTATTAGTGATTTCTAAGGAAAAAAATGTAATGGTAGACTTTTATGACATGGTAGGTTTCGGGGGGTGGTGGTGGTGTTAGAACTAGTCTCAAAATAAAGCATCACAGACACTATTTTCTTCTGGAACAAGAGTTTGAAATCTGCTTATGAAATTGATTCCAGAAAAGAAGACTATTAAATAAGTTAAGGGAAAGCCAAAAATATTTCACATTTGCTAACAGTCTAAATATTCACAAGACGTGTATCACTATGAATCACAAGACTGTAAGTCTCTAATTAAACTGCTATTTCTAGGCCTTAACTACAATGAAAATTCTATAGAGAAGGCTACCAACCAGTTATTAACCTATTTCAATCACAGTTTCAATTAACACAGGAAAACAACATCCAAGGAGAGGGCATAATTTTGACACACTAGATAGGTTTAAAATTCCAAGCTAGATGGTAAGTACTAGAAAGACAAGGATTTCTCTATTTCTTTACAGGGACTCAGCCCTGGATAGTGCTCTGCTGTGCCAGGATTCCATAAATCCTACAGACTGACTTGTAAGAGTCTCTTAAAAAACCATAAAAATGTCATTTAATTCAAGTTCCAGGTTAGAACATCCTAGGAGGCTCCCTGCCCAGTAATAATAAACTCATCAAATAAAGATGCCAACAATTGGACATGCTCACAAGCTTCATGTAAAGGGATCAGTGTTGCTCAATTTGCAGAAAGGAGCTCTCTGGCTTGCTGTCAAAACCAAACACGTGGACACTGTGGTTCAGCACTGTCATATCATCAGTCCCAACACCAAAGACGAAAAACAAATGATGAGAAAAAGATTAATTTGTGGTTAGATGCAAGAAACACATCCAGCAGTCACTACTGCATATTCTCTATGTGTGCTCACTAGCTTGCCTACCCATCAGAGATTCCAGAATCATACATACAGATGTTTGCTTGGGTCCCTGGTTCAGGCTCCTCTCCAGGAAAAAAATGAGAGCAAGAACCTTTAAATAGGGACATTAGAACGTTTATTCAAAACTATTTTAAGTACCTGATAGGCACCACTTAATTGATCTAGTTATTGGGACTTGAATGGTGAGCAAAATAGATCCTTTGAGTTTCAGGATTTCAAAAGGGCCCAGAGAAAGGAAGTATCACGTACTTTGAAGAGAACTAAATATAAATGATGGAGCAGTTATCTGACTCATAACTGAAGATCTACTCAGCACTAGAAATGACATATGGTCACAACAGTAGCCTGACTCTGCCAGAAGCCACCAGCCTCGTCTCACCACAGGAGCTGGAAAACCCTCGTGAATGTCCTCTAACGTCTGTTGGGGCTCTCACTTTTATTTAACTTTCCCTCTTTCTTTTTCTGATCTGACTCTTTCCTCTTAAGTCTCATTGCTGATTTTCTGGTCTTGGACCTACCCAGACTTCACCAACCAAATATGGTTTTAATTTTTTTTTATTTAGGAAGTTCTCAAACGTGCACCAAGTTGAAAACATGATTTAGTGAATGATTCATTATACAACAAATCTCATTAATTTATTATCGGGCTTCAGTAATCATGAACATTTTGCCAATCTTGTTTCATCCATCTCTACACCATTTTTAAAAAGCCTGTTTTATTTCCATTGTTTGAGATATTTTGATGTTTAATTACTACTGGTAAATAAAACAGGGTTTCCAGCCATGATGCTAATGCCCAGAAAAGAGTAAATCTCAAAAATATTTGCTAAATGAATGACTACCTTCAACGAAAGACTCTCTGTTTTGGGGTTTTCAAGCTATCTAGGGTAGGAAAAAGGAATGGACATTCTGAGTTCAGTGTTAGATGGGAAGACTTAGGAGAATTCTTCTTTAGACATGCAAACCTTGTTCAAGTTTTCCTGTCCTGTTTCCCACTGGCAGCCCAGGAAAAGGAGGTATTCAAACAGGAAAGCAGGGAGAAAGCACAGCATGGGAGTAGAACTAAAGGTGAAGTTCATCTCTCTTGATGCTCTGTGAACATTGAATTCAAACAAATAGTATTCTAAAATATGTGGTTACCTCCCAAGGGTCATACGTGGTGCCGTTTTAATGAAAATGCACTTGCTCAAATGTATCTGGTTTATTATGCATTTTTACTTGTACCCCATGTGCACATAGTATCAAAAGTACCAGTTCTAGAAGCAGAGAATAGGGCCATACAAGTCTCAAAAAATGTTGAACAACACAGACATGTGCTCTGGTGAGTTACAGAACGGACCGCCATCAGAGCAATTTCCTGAATCTAGATTCAGTCTTAACCTCCTTAAAAAATTGCCAATGGAGAAACAAAACTCGTGGATAACATAGAACTAATAAAAGAACTTAAAAGATGATATCAATTGAAAAATAAAAAGATAGTGTCAGCCAGGGAGGACAAATCAGGAGACCTAATCCTATCCCGGCTTTCTGTCAAAACTCCAAATGAGTAAAGTTATAATCTCAATCTTTACTTTTACCTATCAAGCAAAACCAAAGCAAAATCCGATTTGTTGGAAGGGTACAAGAATTCATCAAATGATATTTGAGTAATATGGTATAGTTAGAAGACGACTGATCTGAGAACCAGAAAACCTAACTGTGTGACCCTGGGCAGGTCACCACCTGTCTGGGCCTCAGTGCCACGACTGTACAATGGGAACACACTCCCACATCCATAGTTCTCTTTGATGTGTCAGAGCAGTAGAAACTGATCTTATGTGGCTCTTTGATATATTCAAATAGAGAGGAGGGGATCTGCTCTTGTTGAAACAAAGGCAAGAGAAGAGCTCAGAGCCCCGACTACTCAGCATCCCTCCCATGCCCAGGTCTCTTCTGGAACCATGGGGTTTTAGAATCCCTAACCTAGAATTCCTTAAGACTGATCAGCTCTAGAACCCTATTGTTGTATCATGGCTAAACAAATTGAAGGTCAAACTATTCATAAAATTATTGAGAAATGTAAATGTGATTTTTTGGTGTGTGAAAAATTATTACTATTTCTATGTGATATTTTAGTCTCTGAAAAAGGATCCATCAGAAAAGGAAATGCCGTAAGGCTTATTCCAAAGCTAAATCAATATGCCTATTAGAATTTCTTCTCATCTGCCCCAGCTCAAGGTAACAAATTTCTTTGAAGCTATATTTATGTTTTTCCCCCTCTCTATTTACAAATCAACTGTGTTTGGGTGGTAAATTGTTTCATATTTTGAAAAATAAGCATGCAAAATGTTCTCTGAAATGAGTTTGAATTTACTGTCGATCATAAAGGTTTCCTCGTGGACTAGTGGTAGCCAATACATTGTAGGAAGAAAATGGATTCCCTGATTCTTCCAGTACCTCAGAATGGGATGGGCATCTGGAGACAGGGCAGATAAGATGTGATAAGTTAAAATGAGGCCCTTAGGGTGTGTCCTAATCCAATCTGATTGGTGTCCATAAGAGAAGAGAAAATCTGGGCACCTAAAGAGACATCAGGCGTGAGAGTACACAGAGGAAAGGCCACGTGAGGACCAAGGCAGAAGGAGGCTGTCTGTGAGCTAAGAAGAGGCCCTAGAGACAACCAAACTGCTCATACCTTGATCTTCAACCCGCCTCCTCCAGAACTGTGAGAAAATAAATGTCTGTGGTTGAAGCCCCCTAGTCTGAGGTATTTTGTTAAATACAGTCTTAGCCAACTAACACTGTGTGTTTACACAGACATATATACACCCACAGACACTATAGAAAAGGATGTCTATCTATCCATTCATACACATATACACCCATCGGAGATTATCTACCTTCTTCAATTTAAGGCTTCCTAACATATTCCCCAACACTGAAAGTACCACTTCATCAAATTATTTTGGAATTTAGCACATTATGTATGAATAGATGTTTTCATCTCATAGTATAAGGTGTAAGTTGAACTGGGAAAATACCCCATTTGTTTGTTTTTTAAATCATACCAAGAGATACAGCCCCTTCAAGTCTATCAGTTTGCTAAAGAAAATTCAAACACAATTTCCCACTACGTAGGATTCTACAGAGAGAATGAGATTGGCTGACGATTGAATGGAAAGAATTTGGGGATGTGAATTTAATTTTATGATTAGATACCTTTTCCTTTCAGATCAGTGTCATTGGGTTGTCCTTATGTTCAAGAGAATCACTGATATAAGGTTCTGTGGGTTTGTACGTTTTTGTTTTTGCGAAGGAGTTTAGAAGCTCAGCTTTGAAATATGTGATGATGGTAATAAATAAATAATTCCTGCGGTATTAATGATATTAACATTTCATGTAAGTCATTCATTAAGTTCTCAAGTGAATGCCCAAAGCTATTATAATTCAGTACATAGTCACTTAGCATGAAACATACGTATTCACAAGCACTGTATCCATTTTAGAATCGATAGTACCACTGGGTTTACAAGGTCCTGAGAAGAATTTCATTTTCCCACTAGTCTAAAGTGATTGTGCTATGTTCCCTGACCTTCAAAAGCTTTTTTGTCATTTTTCTGTCATGTAGCTTAGTGCTTCTTTCCTCCATCCATTCCATTTAAATATGTGCCGTGGGTAAATCCAATAAACTAAGTAGCCATTTAGTTAAAATCCTCATGGGGTCAGAGCTCTAGGGAATGTTCAAGGCACCAATGCTCCTTCTTCAACTCTGATTTCCTAGATCATTGATCATCTTCCACCAGCTCTTTGAAATAGATCCTCTTGCCACAAGCCCTTTAACCCCCCTGTTGAAAGGAATGCTAGGGCTGCTCCGAGCAGCTGGTGTTCCACTTGGGGACGGATGAAAGGAAAGGAAAACCCTTCTCTTCGTGATTCATAAACTAAAACTCTCCTGAAGAGAGGTAAACTCTGGGTGTTGCCAGACAAGAGTCCCTGGAGGTGAGTGGGGGACTCCCTCTATGGCCTCATTCCCCAGGGCACTGCCAACACGGGGGACATTGCTGATAAGCAATTCTCTCCTCTCCTCTTCAATGATAAATCACATGGTCAAAGGTGCCCGTAGGGTTGTGACAGCGTTTTTCTTACATTAGTTCTTCCCTGACTGGAGAGTATATCAAGGTTGAGATGGCAGAAGAAGATCAAGGGAAACTCAGGGCCTTGTAAGCAGTATGTGCTTAATACCATGGAATATAAATGAAGGAACGAAGATGAAGTTGCCATTTTTTAAATCTGTCAACTCAAAAGATGGCCTTCCACTACACCCAAGTTCTCTCAGTAAATGAAATAACAGGTTTTAACATGAAAACAGAATTCCAGAGTGAAATAAATCTGCTAAATGCTGGGACAAACCAAATGAAAAGGCCTTTTAAAATTTTTAACTGTAGGACCCCTCCCAACTTGGAACGCCATGAGATAACCATTGTATTCAGGGACTCCCACACTTGTTATCTACAGAATCTGTTTCTTCTAGAAGATATTTGAGAAAGGCTGCACTAAAAAGCCTTTCCCCTCACAGTAACAACCGTCTACTGCCTTAACTGACTGGCACAGGAGTTTAGATCCTGTCACATGTCTGTGGGATGAGGCCAGCAGCGCTGCCCCAGGAAAGAGCACTCAGCTGCCCTTTGGACACAGGCTCCACATGCAATGTCCCACAAGCGCAATGCATGATAAGTATGGCGGAAAAGTCGATGCCAAGTTTCCTCCTGATTTTTAAACATCAAAAAAAATATATACATATGTTTTGGACAATAAGCATTTATTATGTTGTTTCATCATCGAGAAAGATTGTGTAAGGGAAGGGCGAAGAGGACAGGGCACTGTGGTAGAGTTTCACAAAGGGAAGAGAAACAAAAATAAAATTTGAAAATGTGTAGAGACAGAAAACGCCTCCCTCTTTACTCCTCAGCTGATAACAAAGCCTGACAGAAGAAAATGCAATTCAAATCAATCCAACAAGAATAATAGGTGCCCTGGGACTGCAGAGCGAGATGCTTGCTTGCGCTAAACCATTACCTGATGGGGGGGGGCGAGCAGGCGGCCGGATCTGCGCTGCCGCAGATTTATTTTGTTATTTAGTAAATATAGGACATTTTCCAGTGATGACTGATTCTTGTTTAAATATGCATTTTAAGAGTTTTGGTCATGTCTACCTATAAGTTCAACAACAAGGAAATGATTCATATAATGTATTATTCCACTCGAGGTAGCCACTAAACAGATGGTTATCAATATTATACTGCAACCCAGAAACACTGAAGTTACGGTGTTCGGGGAAAATACAGGGATAAGCATATATACATTAGCAAAAACCAAGAAGAATAATAACTAAGAAAAAGTTAAAATGTGAATAGTGATTATTTTAGGGAGAGGTCATTAGAGATCATTCTTTTTTTCCCTTCCTTTCAAAATTTTTAATGGGGTCCTCCAACTTATATTGTTTAAAAGTATATATATTTAATGACATGGCTTCATTTTCAAGTGTGACTTTGTTATTTGCTTTTTTTTTTTAAAGCTTGAGTTACTCTTTTCAAGTTTTAGAGTGGAGACAAATTGGAAAAATAGAGATTGATGCATACATATTTTAAAAGTTACAATTTGAATTTCTAGGAAATCCCTATTCTGTTGATTGCTAGATGACTAAAAAGACACTGAAGTCTGCATCATTTTGAGTTCTGGCAGGTGGCTTTTGTTATGAACACAATAACCATTTCAAATTAATTTCCAATAATCTTTTCCTCTATCTTCAAATGGGATGTAAAACCTTCACTCCCTGAAATCAGTGTCCGTTCTGCCCAAGACTTTTTTGATTTTTTTCTTTCCCACAAAGGCTGGCAATCAAATTTTCGCCAATGGAAATTTTACCTGGGACACATGTCAAAGACTATTTTTCTCACATCTATAATCAGTTACAGATAAAACAAAATGAACCTGCCACCATATACTAAGGGTGTTTTTCATTTGTAGTCAATGATAGAAATTATATGCAAGGGGCGCGTGGGCGACTCAGTCAGTGAAGCATCCAACTCTTGATTTTGGCACAGGTCATGATCTCATGGTCATGAGATCAAGCCCTGTGATGGGCTCCACACTCAGCATGGAGTCTGCTCTATATTCGCTCTCCCTCTCCCTCTGTCCCGCCCTGCACTCTAATAGATGAGTAAAATCTTAAAAGAAAAAAAAGAAATTACATGCAAAATCAGAGCTCAAATTTAACATACCCCAAAATTCTGCAGAATCTCCTGACACAGGCCTGGGAGTAAATTTACTCTCTGGTCACGGTCAAGTCTATCAGTAGGTTGAAAAAGAGCAATGACAGAAGGGGCCAGCGCCCCATCCTCCCAAATAGCAGCTCCAGGTTTTATCCTTAATAACTACCCGAAGAACTCAGTGACCTGTTGTTCCAAGATATCAGATTGGACATGTTGGCCTTCTCTATTGTACCTCCAGCATAGAACTTATTCTGCTAAACACTTGAAAGGTAAACATATGTGGGAGAAAATGGGGATAAACAGATTAGGTTGTTGGGCTCATAGCCTAGGAGCGTGCCTGTGCATTTCTGGCTGATTCTGTTATCCTCAGACTGACTCGCTCACCGGTACACCCCATCTCTAAGGGATAACACCACAGTGACTTTACACATTGTTTGTGTGAAAGAATCCCTAAATCTACAAAAAAAATATTATTTCTTTTCTTTAGGGGAAAAAAAAGATTGCTGGAAGGAGACACGCAGCCAAAAATCTACAACAAAAACTATTGATTTTCCTATTTATGCCGTTATGGAGGAAAACTTTGCAGCCAATATGAGAGAGATTAGAAAGGTGAGATTCTGTTACCCACTTTCTTTGGTTTCTACTAGCACTGGAATATGAATTTCACCTCTTGGTGTTAACTGTATATGTCAACCTGACTGGCCACCGGGTGCCCAGATCGA
Source organism: Ailuropoda melanoleuca (assembly GCF_002007445.2). Taxonomy (NCBI): domain Eukaryota; kingdom Metazoa; phylum Chordata; class Mammalia; order Carnivora; family Ursidae; genus Ailuropoda; species Ailuropoda melanoleuca. The sequence goes on along the minus strand of NC_048227.1, from coordinate 92,430,994 downwards.
ACATTAGTTCTAGATGTGTCTGTGAGGGTGCTTCTGGATGAGAGGAGCGTTTGATTCCATAGACTCAGGAAAGCAGATTGCCCTTCTCAATGTCAGTGAACATTGTCCAATCTGTGGAGGGCCTAACTAGAGTAAGAAGCAGAGGAAAGGGAAATTCACACATGCGCGTTACCCGCTCCCCAGACCTTTATTTATTTTTTTTCCCTGCTTTGCTACTTGAGCTGTGACATCTCATTTCATCTTCTCCTGCTCTTGGACTGGAATTTACACCATTGGCTTCGCTGGTTCTCCCGCCTTTGGCTGGGACTGAATTACACCACTGGCTTCCTGGGGCTCTGGCATATAGACAGCCGACTGTGGGACTTCTTGGCTGTCATAACCACACGAGTTAATTCTTTACAGTAAATCTCCATGTATGCCCTGTTGGTTCTGTTTCTCTGGAGAATCCTGACTAATACAGTGTTTATTTCTCCTTTCACAGCCTATGGCCATCTTGTTGCTCAAGTATGGAAAGATCTCTTTCTCTGTACACACAACATTTTTTCTTAATGCATTTCAGATCATTAATTAATGCAGTTTCTCTAGTATTTTCTTCTTAATAATATAGTCTGGTGATTTTTATCCAAAGGGGCAAATAGTATTAGCACCAGGTGTCCTGTGCTCACAAGCAAAAAGATGCATTTACATTTGTAAATATCCACTCCGGGAATATTATTGCCCTTCCTTCCTTCCTTCCTTCCTTCCTTCCTTCCTTCCTTCCTTCCTTCCTTCCTCCCTCCCTCCCTCCCTCCCTCTCCTTTCTTTCTAACATCAGTGTTTGCAGAGCTATCAACCATCCTAGAGCAATCTGTCTTGCTTGTCCATGCTCAACAGTGAAAATGTATCCTGATCTCNAGCACCAGGTGTCCTGTGCTCACAAGCAAAAAGATGCATTTACATTTGTAAATATCCACTCCGGGAATATTATTGCCCTTCCTTCCTTCCTTCCTTCCTTCCTTCCTTCCTTCCTTCCTTCCTTCCTTCCTCCCTCCCTCCCTCCCTCCCTCTCCTTTCTTTCTAACATCAGTGTTTGCAGAGCTATCAACCATCCTAGAGCAATCTGTCTTGCTTGTCCGTGCTCAACAGTGAAAATGTATCCTGATCTCCTCCTTATTCCCTAAAGTCATGACTCCAGCATAAAAGCAGACCTTTATTACTGATTGATGTGGTATTGTCTTGTCCCCAAAGCACATGATGCCCAGAGCACAGGTCTCAAGAAAGAAAAATAATAATTACTTCAGTTAAATGCAAAATTGTAGTTTCCACCTTTTTCCTGACCAACGTAGGAGTAGGGTTTCTGGAAGCTCAGGATATCTGAACACCTTCTAATAACTCAGGGTACAGGAAACATGGTGGATTTTTTAAAAATATTTTTTAAAAGATTTTATTTANATGTGGTATTGTCTTGTCCCCAAAGCACATGATGCCCAGAGCACAGGTCTCAAGAAAGAAAAATAATAATTACTTCAGTTAAATGCAAAATTGTAGTTTCCACCTTTTTCCTGACCAACGTAGGAGTAGGGTTTCTGGAAGCTCAGGATATCTGAACACCTTCTAATAACTCAGGGTACAGGAAACATGGTGGATTTTTTAAAAATATTTTTTAAAAGATTTTACTTATTTATTGGAAAGNAAAAATATTTTTTAAAAGATTTTATTTATGGGGCACCTGGGTGGCACAGCGGTTAAGCGTCTGCCTTCGGCTCAGGGCGTGATTCCGGCGTTATGGGATCGAGCCCCACATCAGGCTCTTCCGCTATGAGCCTGCTTCTTCCTCTCCCACTCCCCCTGCTTGTGTTCTCTTTCTCGCTGGCTGTCTCTATCTCTGCCGAATAAATAAATAAAATCTTTAAAAAAAAAAAGATTTTATTTATTTATTGGAAAGAGAGAGAGAGAGTGCACGCAGAAGCAGGGGGAGCGGCAGAGGGAGAGGGAGAAGCAGGTTCTCTGCTGAGCAGGGAGCCAGATGCAGGGCTGGATTCCAAGAGCCTGAGATCATGACCTGAGCTGAAGGCAGGCACTTAACAGACTGAAACGCCCAGAAGTCCCTTTTCAAAAATATTTTTAAAAGTTTGTTTATTTATTTATTTATTTACATAATCTCTATACCCAATGTGGGGCTTGAACAACCCCAAGAGTCACGTGCTCTTCCAACTGAGCCAGCCAGGTGACCCCTGGAAACATGGTGTTTTTATTTCCTTTGCTTTGATTAAAGGAGGCACTCAAATGCATATGTTTCCCATCTCCACTTTCATATTTTCCAAATATATTCTCTGTGGGATACACTACTATCTTAGATTTAGAAAACTTTTTCTTGGAGTCCATAATTCGTGATTGAGTGAGCAATCCCCTCTTTGGTCAGCTTCTGAGGGAGGCTAGATCTTTTTTATGCTAGATCTTTGTTTACTGTGTATAATCACTCAGTAGTTTGAGATCACTTTTTTCTTGCCCCATTAAAATGTTTGAAAACAAACAAATCTAACTACATGGTTTTCCCTAAGCTATTTATACTGTTAATAATCTATTAATAATATGTAATGGGAGTTAACACTGGAATAGAAAAACACATTATTTTGACAAAGTACCCTCAGGGTCTGATGAGACTTAACCAATTATTTATGTAGAGAGAAGAGCAATCTGGTAATCAAGTACGCCAAGCCTTGCTAAGCTGTGCTCAAATTTGGGTCCAACTCATTTCACACCTTCCAGGGAAGGCCAGCAAAATGATTCAGTGGCTTACAAAAAATTCCACCAGGTGCTAATGTCCCTGAGGTTTGGGGAGGTGCTTACATTTGATTAGACAATGAATAGGACCCCCCCCCCCCAAATAGATACAACATTAGAATGTCATAGGTCTGCTGCATGATTTCCTTCACTTCATATTCATGTACTTTGAGATCAAGGCCAGTTTGTCTGAACATTTACTCTTAAGAATAACAATCCCATCTGAACCCACCCTTTCTTTTAGGTATGAAAAACCGGGGCCCCAAAAGGTTAGCTGTCTTGTGCAGGATCACCTCGACCTCAGGCTCGCAAGCCAGGGCTCCTTCTATCCAAGTATGCTATCGAAGGCCCTAAATTATAGTAAAGGTCTTTCTAACAGAGGAGTGATAACCCAATCACATTCACATTGCTTTTGATGGCTCGAAAGGTTTTCCTACTTTAGAAAATTTTGTTTCTGATTTCTTCTGTCCTAAACTATTTCAAATTAGATCAGGGGATCTATAAACACTTGACTGATGATACATATTGATATCCTCAGACAGAATTTCCCTAAGTGTGTCTGTAAAACATTTGTCTTTTTTCTTACTGCTCCAAAAAAACCATCTTCAGCTAAAAACGTGGGGAATCATTTTATGCTACATGCCTCTTTTAGAAACAAAAATTTCTCTTTAAAGAAAACATGTTTTACTGTATTTGGCTGCAGAAACTTTTGTGTGCGTATAGTGGTTATTTTAATAACAACAACTCACATGCTGTAGAGCACATAGCATGCTGTTTTGCATTCAGTTGGTGCTCAATAGTTGCCTGAGAATCTGAACTGGCAAATATTAACTCTGTGTGAATTTCTTCAGCATACTCCTATATATAGGTTCCTCTGTGGTCTTACAATGATTTGCTCCCAAGGACTATTCTTAAAGGGGTTAATCTTCAATAGATCTTGGAAATTTTACCATTCAGGGAAGAATAAGCTGTTTTACTTTTACTCAATACTGACTCTAACATGTGATCACCAGACAGCAAGGACTTTTAGTGGAAACATGATCTGAAAGAGCAGAATAAGTCATCATTCCATTGGAGCTTCTAGGAAAAAAAAAAATATATGTGTGTATATATATATATTCTTCTAAATGTATATTTTGTAATTTTTAAAAAGAAAAGGAAATAACACAGCATCTAACTATATGCCTAATTGTATCCCCCCCACTACCATTACCAAAAGGCAAGGGTGAGCATCAGTCACATTTACAGGGTTGAAAAGTCAGTGCAAGCATCCTGGCCTTCTCTACCAGACACGGGAGCAAAGGGGTAGGATCCGGAAGCTGTATATTTTTTCTAAGTTACTTCTTTATAGTTTGATACCATTATTTCATCTTGTTATTTTACTTGAAGTGGTGGTGAATTTCAGTCACATTGTGACTCAAGTCTAAGCATTAAAATACGTTTCTAAAGTCACCTCAGAGAAATTTGGAAATTCAGTTATATTATTCAAACGTCTGTTCCCTGTTCTGGACACGGCTGACAAAATTCTCACATTTACTGCCTATGGGAGTCTCTGTTTTTGTTCCGATTTATTAATGATTCTACAGCATTAACCATTCTCCTTGTCAGAAAAGCTGTTGGGTACCCCAAGGTACACTACTGCCAAAGCCTGATCTATAACATTTTTAAGAAATAAAAGACACTATGGCTTTTAGTTTTTGTATTTTAGCCTTCCTGAATAGAGTTCTTCTTGTTCTTATCAAAGAGGTAGTTAGCGCAATAATCCTCTTAAACATTTTAACAAACCGATGCAGAAAATGGCTGAATATTTCCAAGTTCCTTTCTCAGCCCACGGGCTCAGGAATATGAATTAGGTGCAACTGATATAAATGTTGAATCTTTAATATTTCACACCAAAAGAAATGCCTCCAGCTAGCTTTTAGCATACTGCTGTAATCTTGGGTAATGAATTAATCATACTCGTCCTTAACATAGAATGTTCAGGTGGAATTCATACCGAAGAGTACGGATCAGATAAGTAAGCACTTTTGCTCCTGAAAACTATTTCACCAGTACATTCGAGTTCATGGAATTGACTAATCTCCACAGACTCAGATCTAAAATTAATACAGGCCCCAAAGCCCCAGTGTCGGAACAGTGCCAGATAAGAATCCCAAATCAGACTGCCAGAAGTGCTTCCAAGGAGGAGAAGGGTACCCAGGGAACTGATAATATTAATTCAGTAAATAGGAATTTATCCCACTTACTTTTGTCCCGAGGCCTTTCTGATTAGCAACCCATTTGCAGCCACAATTAGGAGGGACTGTTGGGTGGAGGGCTGGTTCCCTTAACTAAAGAGGGGGTGTCTGCATGTACACTAACTTTCCCTAGACCAGATCTCTGCCTACCTGGGTGATACATAACTAATACCGAGGTTGATTAGAATTTAAATGCCCATATGGTCGTCAGGAAGCGGGGGCTGACTCATGGTCATGCAGTGAGGGTGGTTTTGGCTCACATGCACTGTCGATGTTGTAGAATTGTTTGATCTCTCGTAGACGACAGATGGATTTTGTTTTGCTATCTGCACCCCCCTAGTGAGCTCCCCCTACCCATTATTTTATGGCTCCACTCATTTCTTACAAGCAATATTTTGGAGTCTAGGATAAGTAGCATGAGAGTCACTATTGAAATCTGGCTTCATGTAGTTGGATTTGGGAAGCAGGAGGCCTAGGCTGACAGGCCTGCTGGCACCCTTGGGCTGCAGAGCGGGAGGCCAGAGGTGAGCTGACCACCACATGGAAAATCAGTAGGCTGGGGGAGGCGGGGATCTTCTGAAAGGTGAGGACACTTACGAATGTGTATTTTTACGGCCCTGTATCAATAATTCTCATACTGTTTGTTAGACGGCTATTGCTTTCATCTATCCATTTTTTTAAAAAGATTTTATTTATTTATTTGACAGAGACAGCAAGAGAGGGAATACAGGCAAGGGGAGTGTGAGAGGGAGAAGCAGGCTTCCCGAGGAGCAGGGAGCCTGATGCGGGGTTGATCCCAGGACCCTGGGATCATGACCTGAGCCGAAGGCAGACACTTAACGGCTGAGCCACCCAAGCACCCCACATCTATTCGTTCTTTTAATAAATATGTGCCACTTTGGAAAACAGTGTGGAGGTCCCTTAAAAGTTAAAAATTGAGCTACCCTATGATCCAGCCATTGCACTACTGGGTATCTACCCCAAAGATACAGATGTAGTGAAGAGAAGGGCCATATGCACCCCAATGTTCATAGCAGCATTGTCCACAATAGCTAAATTATGGAAGGAGCTGAGATGTCCTTCAACAGATGACTGGATTAAGAAGATGTGGTCCATATATACAATGGAATATTACTCAGCCATCAAAAAGAATGATTTCACAACATTTGTAGCAACATGGACGGGACTGGAGGAGATAATGCTAAGTGAAATAAGTCAAGCAGAGAAAGACAATTATCATATGGTTTCACTCATTTATGTAACATAAGAAATAGGAAGATTGGTAGGAGAAGAAAGGGAAGAATGAAGGGGGGGTAAACAGAAGGGGGAATGAACCATGAGAGACTATGGACTCTGGGAAAGAAACTGAGGGCCTCAGAGGGGAGGGGGTGGGGGAATGGGATAGGCCGGTGATGGGTACTAAGGAGGGCACGTATTGCATGGTGCACTGGGTGTTATACGCAACTAATGAATCATGGAACTTTACATCAAAAACTAGGAATGTACTGTATGGTGACTAACATAACATAATAAAAAATTATTATAAAAAAAGTATGTGCTGAGGATCTATACATTTAAGGTACCCTTCTGGCAATGCAGATTAGATAAAAGTATATGATGTGGTTTCCATCCTTCAGTTTATGTAAGAAAAGGGGAGAGGGGAGCCCAGGAAACAAAGGACTGCATGCATGCCATGGTCAAAAGACCAATCATAAACTTACCTTCCTTATTTCTAGTTTTATCAATTCTGTAGGGTGAATTTATTTAATCTTCTTTACATAGGTTTCCCACTTTTCAATGTAGGCTTTATTTAGAAAGTATCACTCATTTTTTGCACTATTACTTGGTAGCTTGGAAATCCTACACACAAGATACTTATAATATAGAAGGAGAAATTGACCTGTGTAACTATCTACATTACAAGGTCAAATGAGATAAGTGCTATCAGAAGAGCAGGAAGTGCTAGAAGCATTTAACTAAATAAGAGATTACTTTGATTTGGAAGGAGCACAGAGGGAAGGTTGCAGAAAGGAGCTACCTTTCAGATGGATTCCAAAGAATATGCAGGATTTCAAGCGACCAAAGAATTCAGGGGTGCAAATGCCTTAAGGATCTTAAGTACTTAAAAAATTGGCTGAAAAGTGGCAGGGAGGAGTCCAGGATGGCTGGGAAATGTTGGTGTGGGTGGGAGGTCTGGAGCCTGAGGAGTGAGGGGTGGGTGACCTGTTTATAGACACAATAAGGAAGGCGGGGGTTTGGGAGCCTGAGGGTAGGAGATATTGTAGACAGCAGGTGCAAGAGCCTAGTGAAACGTCCAATAGGTAAGTTGAAACACAGCCTCCAGCCCTTGGAACATATTTTAGTCCCTATATAATGGAGATCGCTGATGTGGAAAGTATGTGTGTGATGTTGGGGAAACCAGGGTTGAGAGGAAAAAGGGAAAATGATAGAAATTTATGGAATATCCACATTTAAGAGCAGAGAGGAAGAAGAAAAGTCATATGCTAGAAAATTGTAGCACACGGAAACCAAGGAAGGTAATACAGTAAAGGTTTGTGAGAAAACTGTTTGTTAAAAGAGAAAACTCCTGGAACTTTTGGGGTACCTGAGTGGATCAGTAGGTTAGGCATCCAACTCTTGGTTTCAGCGCAGGTTGTGATCTCAGGGTCAGGAGATCAAGTCCCCCATCAGGCTCTGCACTCAGTGAGGAGTCGCGGCTTGGAGATTCTCTCCCTCTGCCCCTCCCCCCACTTGCAAGTGCATGCACACTCTTTCTCTCTTAAAATATATAAATATTTTTAAAAAAACACAACCTCCTGGAACTTCTAATTCACAGCATCTCCTCTAATACATCGCATATGGACTAAAAACTTTTCTAAAAAGGAAAATTTTTAAAAATGAAAAGAAACCACAGATGAATATTTACCAGATATTTGCATGGGAAAGAACTTTCCAAAAGTAAAAGCAATGTAAGATATGATTACATAAAATATATGTAACCAGGACAATATTTTGCCAAGATCAAACACACGCATCCTAATTTTCTCTCTTCCTCAGGTCCCATCTGTGGCCTCCTCCTCCCCAGCAGAGCCACCTGATGACTTGCCCAGAGCAGGGGGAAACCTCGGAAAAGCGAGGACTGCTCAGGGCCTAAATCTGTTTAGCTGCAACCTAACCCCTCAAGGCATGGGTGTGGCTGATGGCCGCCTGCAGGTCTCTGGGAGTGCCCCCAGGCTGAGGCCTCTAGGAGGCCTGATGCTCTGGGCTGGAAGGATGGTTTGACACAGGGAAGTTAAAACGAAAAAAGCCAGAGGGATTGTATATGGCAGAGGAAAGTGAGAAGGTAGGAGACAGAAGTGGTGGGAAGTGTGTGTCCTGGCCCTTCAATATGGAGACTTGGAGGGAGGATGGGCCTCCGTCTCCATCTCCACATGATACTTTAGAAAGAGCCGGCCTCTCAGGCTGCTTCTTCACCGACCAAGTGTAGCCCCATCAAGGGAGACTTGCTGAAGTGGCTGGTTAGGTGTAGGGAGGCCTGGGAGGGTGGCTTTTCTGGGCACCTTGATTCATAAATCTTGTGTCTGGGACATGCCCTCAGAAGGTCCTGGAACTGAGGTGAGAACCCGTGGGCCTGGAACCATGGTGAGGGTGAGAGAGCTGCTCCACAGAGTCTGGGGGTGGATTCCTTGACCCTGGGGGAACGTGACAGTCATCAGAACACACTATGGCATGAGTTAGAGTAGGCAGTTAGTTAGGTTCTAACAGGAAACCTGGAGGCCAGTGATGAGAAAGTCATGGCCAGCTATCAGGGGAAGTCAGAGGCCTGTCCGGGCAGCTCACCACAAGAAGCTGGACCAACCCAGACAGGCCCAAGATGGCGAGTGCCCCTGTCCAAATAAGGAAGAAAAGGTGTGGAAACCCTGCTTCCAAGAATTCCTCATCCTAATGAATGAATATTTCACTGTCTAGTTAATAGCTGTCAATAAAAGATGACCCCAAAGTTCAGGGCATGCAGCTCTCTCCCTTGTGGGCTCGCCTGCTCTCACCTCTCAAGAGCACACTTCTGTTTTAAGAAACTTTCTGCAGTGTTTTGTGTCTNAGACACAATAAGGAAGGCGGGGGTTTGGGAGCCTGAGGGTAGGAGATATTGTAGACAGCAGGTGCAAGAGCCTAGTGAAACGTCCAATAGGTAAGTTGAAACGCAGCCTCCAGCCCTTGGAACATATTTTAGTCCCTATATAATGGAGATCGCTGATGTGGAAAGTATGTGTGTGATGTTGGGGAAACCAGGGTTGAGAGGAAAAAGGGAAAATGATAGAAATTTATGGAATATCCACATTTAAGAGCAGAGAGGAAGAAGAAAAGTCATATGCTAGAAAATTGTAGCACACGGAAACCAAGGAAGGTAATACAGTAAAGGTTTGTGAGAAAACTGTTTGTTAAAAGAGAAAACTCCTGGAACTTTTGGGGTACCTGAGTGGATCAGTAGGTTAGGCATCCAACTCTTGGTTTCAGCGCAGGTTGTGATCTCAGGGTCAGGAGATCAAGTCCCCCATCAGGCTCTGCACTCAGTGAGGAGTCGCGGCTTGGAGATTCTCTCCCTCTGCCCCTCCCCGCACTTGCAAGTGCATGCACACTCTTTCTCTCTTAAAATATATAAATATTTTTAAAAAAACACAACCTCCTGGAACTTCTAATTCACAGCATCTCCTCTAATACATCGCATATGGACTAAAAACTTTTCTAAAAAGGAAAATTTTTAAAAATGAAAAGAAACCACAGATGAATATTTACCAGATATTTGCATGGGAAAGAACTTTCCAAAAGTAAAAGCAATGTAAGATATGATTACATAAAATATATGTAACCAGGACAATATTTTGCCAAGATCAAACACACGCATCCTAATTTTCTCTCTTCCTCAGGTCCCATCTGTGGCCTCCTCCTCCCCAGCAGAGCCACCTGATGACTTGCCCAGAGCAGGGGGAAACCTGGGAAAAGCGAGGACTGCTCAGGGCCTAAATCTGTTTAGCTGCAACCTAACCCCTCAAGGCATGGGTGTGGCTGATGGCCGCCTGCAGGTCTCCGGGAGTGCCCCCAGGCTGAGGCCTCTAGGAGGCCTGATGCTCTGGGCTGGAAGGATGGTTTGACACAGGGAAGTTAAAACGAAAAAAGCCAGAGGGATTGTATATGGCAGAGGAAAGTGAGAAGGTAGGAGACAGAAGTGGTGGGAAGTGTGTGTCCTGGCCCTTCAATATGGAGACTTGGAGGGAGGATGGGCCTCTGTCTCCATCTCCACATGATACTTTAGAAAGAGCCGGCCTCTCAGGCTGCTTCTTCACCGACCAAGTGTAGCCCCATCAAGGGAGACTTGCTGAAGTGGCTGGTTAGGTGTAGGGAGGCCTGGGAGGGTGGCTTTTCTGGGCACCTTGATTCATAAATCTTGTGTCTGGGACATGCCCTCAGAAGGTCCTGGAACTGAGGTGAGAACCCGTGGGCCTGGAACCATGGTGAGGGTGAGAGAGCTGCTCCACAGAGTCTGGGGGTGGATTCCTTGACCCTGGGGGAACGTGACAGTCATCAGAACACACTATGGCATGAGTTAGAGTAGGCAGTTAGTTAGGTTCTAACAGGAAACCTGGAGGCCAGTGATGAGAAAGTCATGGCCAGCTATCAGGGGAAGTCAGAGGCCTGTCCGGGCAGCTCACCACAAGAAGCTGGACCAACCCAGACAGGCCCAAGATGGCGAGTGCCCCTGTCCAAATAAGGAAGAAAAGGTGTGGAAACCCTGCTTCCAAGAATTCCTCATCCTAATGAATGAATATTTCACTGTCTAGTTAATAGCTGTCAATAAAAGATGACCCCAAAGTTCAGGGCATGCAGCTCTCTCCCTTGTGGGCTCGCCTGCTCTCACCTCTCAAGAGCACACTTCTGTTTTAAGAAACTTTCTGCAGTGTTTTGTGTCTGCCCTTGAATTGTTTCTCCTGCCAAGAACAAGAACCTTTGGGGACATCTTTGAGACAGCCTGGGTTGACACCTCAGGGCCTGCGGTCTCCCCACTTCACCCAGCAACACACCCAATCCAGGAAAGCCCAGCCAAGCCAGACAGCACCACTAAGGTGGCTGGGGAGAGAAAGACAGACGAAAGAGACAGAGACAGAGAGAGGGAGGGAGAAATGGAGAGAGAGGGAGAGTCAGTTTACCACAGAGAGGTCGTACCAGTGGATACACCAGTAACCACTCAACTCTCTTACTCTATCTGGAACACAGCTGGAGAAGGGGGTTGGGAATAAGAGGGGCTAAGCAATTATCTCAACAAACCAAATATTGCTTAGGTGGCCTGTTTAAACGATCAGCTCAGAAAAAAAATAAATAAAAAAGAAAAAAGGCCTAAAAATTAATTCCTCCCTTCCTATCCCATGGGTGAGAATTTATAAGGAAGACCAGCAAAGTTAGAGATTAAATAAACATATCACATTTACTTGCACACTGAAGTCTTGTATTGAGTGAATTTGTAATCCTGGTGCATTTTCATTTGTCAAAAGCAACCTTAATAAAATTAAAAGTCCAATGGCAAATAAAGGGGAAAATGCCAGAGATAAAACAAAGGATTGATATCTTTTGCTGATACAGAATTCTTCCAAATAAGTAGGAAATATGCTAAGGTTTCACAGGGAGGAACCGACAAAAACAACAGTCAAAAATCCCCCAAATAACCAGTCAATTTATAAACTGACAGATACAAATGGCTTATAAACACACAAATACTTAACTAGTTAATAAAAAAAATAAAAATAAATAAATAACATCAGGACCATTTTCACGCATCAGAAGAGGAAATATCATGAGTTTTCTGAAAATTGAGTTGTCAATATTCATCAATGACATTCAAAATGCTTATATCTTCTCATCTATTAATTCCACTTCTAAAAAATTATTATAAAGAAGCCATTAGAAATGTGGACCCTGGGGCACCTGGGTGGCTCAGTTGGTTAAGCAACTGTTTTCAGCTCAGGTTATGATCTCAGTGTCCTGGGATCAAGCCCTGCGTTGGGCTCCGTGCTTGGCAGGGAGCCTGCTTCTCCCTCTCCCACTCCCCATGCTTGTGCTCTCTCTGTCAAGTAAATAAAGCAAATCTTCTAAAAAATAATTTTAGAAACACGGACCCATTCAATAACGAAATTCACCATTATTCAAGACTTATGGGAAGACCTGAGAATGTAAATGACAATCTCTTTCCCAAGCTCACAGCTCACAAACAGATAAACCCCTACGTGTTCTCATGGTAAAGAGAGCCTGGAAGAGAATTTAACTTTATAACTTTTTCTTGCTCTTCTATTTCAGTCTTTTATCAAATTTGCAAAAACTGTAAATGGTAGGTTGGAGGCACAGTAGCAGATACAATGAATTATGGACCCAGAGAGAGGAAAACCGGTATGGAAGAGAAGAGTATGGGAGAGAGAATCCACAATCAACTCAACTTAGAGATTTAGTGGGTGTGGTACAGGGTGAAGAATAAAGAGGAGACGGTGAGAGCACCTCAGTTCCCGGTGCCCTAAAAATGTTACTTTATACAAATATTTCATTTGCCAGAAGTCTCATACTTGACTGTGCAGGAGAATCGCTGGGATCCTTGTTAAAAATACAGACTCCTGGGCCTCACCCCCAGACTGGCAAAATGGAGAAGGACCAGAAATGCATTTATTTTTAGATTTTTTTATTTTTAAGTAATCTCTACATCCAAAAGGGGCTCGAATTTACAAGCCTGAGATCAAGAGTTGCATGCTCTACTGACTGACCCAAACAGGGACCCCCCCCAAAGGCATTTTTAATGAGTCCCCCTACCAGACAATGCTCACATAAGTCCACTTTGAAAAATACTGCAAAGTGTTTTTCTTTTAGTTTTTACTCCTAAATAATTAGCAAATTACTACTCCCAAATACTAACTAGGGGTGAACCATGCATACTTAAGATAACGAAAATTAGGCACAGTATAGTGATGCTATCTCTCAGCAAATATGGGATGTGAGGGGTAGAAGCAGAAAGAGGAAGTAGGATGATGCTCATGAAAGAATAACAGTATTTAAAGGGCTGTGAAATAATAAGAAATATCTACAAAAATAATATATAATACATACTAATATATATTATATATGTAATATATATATTATTATAGGGTATATATATATACACACACACATATATATAAAAATATATATAACCTATTACACACACACACCCTATTCCTGCTAATAAACTAATATTTGGTCTTTGACCCTGATTGGGACACAGAGCTCCTAAAACCCTTGGAATTTAACAGCATCTTTTGTTCTAATGAGGTGACTCCTGGATGGCTCCTGGATGGTGACCAGTCACCAAAAAACCAAGCATGCTTGGACCAAGCTGGGGACTTTCATCCCTGGCCCCTCTCCTCCAGGGAGGGTAGAGGGGCTGAGGATTCAGTTAATGATTGATCATGGCTGGGTGCAAAACTTCCCTAAAAATCCCTCGACTATGAGTTTGGAGAGCTTCCTGGTTGGTGAACACAGCCACATGCTGGGAGGGTGACTCACCCCAACTCTACGAGACAGAAGCTCCTGGGCTCAGGACCCTTCCAGACCTCGCCCTAGGTATCTCTTCATCTGGATGTTCATTTGTATCTTTTGAAATATCCTTTGTAATAAATTGGCAATAGTAAGCACACTTTCTTTCCAGGGTTCTGTGAGCCACTCCGGCAAATTATGGAACCTGAAGAGGAGGTCATGGGATACTCGGATTTGCAGCCAAGTCACCCAGAAATTGGGGGTAACCTGGAGACACTACAGGTGAATGGCATCTGAAGTGGGAGCAGTCTTGTGGGACTGAGTCCTTAACAGGTGGGGGCAGCGCCTACTCAGATTATTGTCAGACTGGAATCAAAGAGTCAGACATGCAGCAGGTGTTGCAGAATTGGTCAGTGTGGGGCAATTGCCACACGTCTAGTGTTAGAAATGTGTGAGAATACAGGGAAAAAGTGCGGTTTTCCTAGATTGAGGTCAACATGGGAAGAGAAATTCATGAGGATGGAAAAGAGCGGCCAGAAATGGAACTGAGGGGAATGGCTGCCAGATGAGCGAGTCTGAATGAGAGAGTGGTCCAGAGCTGCAAGTGAAGCAGAGAGGACGAGAAAGAAATGTAGAGATGGGTACCTCTGGATTCAGTCCTAAGGAGGTCTCTGGAAAGCTGAGAGTTAGAAGAAGGGCCGTGAACTGTGGGGGGAAGGAAAGGTAAGGAAGCAGGGACCCTCACTGCGTGAGGAACTCAGGAAGTTCTGCCAGGAAGGGCGCAGGAGAACCATGGCAGCGAGAGTTACCAGGAGCCAGGGTCTGCCCTTGCAGGACATGACATTCTCCTCATGTATTTAACCACTTACAAATTTTAAACACATCATTCCTGAATGATGCAAGGAAACAATATCCAAGTTCCCAAGGCTATGAGATCTTCACAGGCTTTTTTTTTTTTAATGTAGATTTTATTTATTTATTTAAGAGAGAGAGCATGAGTGGGGTTGGGGAGAGGCGGCGGGGGGAGGGAGAAGCAGACTCCCTGCTGAGCAGAGAGCCTGCCATGGGGCTTGATGCCAGGACCCTAGGATCATGACACGAGCCTAAGTCAGACGTTTAACCAACTGAGCCACCCAGGTGCCCCTGAGATCTTCACAAGCTTAACGATTAAGTCAAATTTGCCCCAAAACATAAAGGTATGAAGTGTGTGGATGCTACTGGCAAGTGTATTTAAACATTATTACTACTGTTGGCTTAAACCATCAATATGTGGAAAAGGCCTCTAGTCACACTTTTATGAAAAGTCTATACTCTTATATTTGTAAATGAACATTTATTCTAAAAAAAGATTAAAACTTTTTTCTAAGCCTCATTAATAAATCTGTCATAGTTACATAAATCTTAGGAGATGGGAATTTGCGAAGAGGTCATAAATTTCCTTCTTGAGCAAGTTCTCATTAGCAAAAGTCTAAAGAGAACTGGCACATTAGCTTACACGAGGCCTTTGGAAGTCCGTGTGCCTACTCGCTGATATCAGATGCATTATCCCACAGGCGACCTAGTGAGAACACTGATGAGATGGAAGTGGGCTGAGAGATGAAAGCTTTAAAGCTTCTTTAAAGTTCTCTGGAAAATGTAGGTACCATCTATCTTCCTTGAACCAAAACTAGAGTTAAAAATAATTCCACCCCTAGTCCCTATTGGATACCCATGACATTTTACTGTAAAGTTCTGTTCTGTGAATTCCCAAATGAATGTGGGTGGCCCCGGAGAATGGCATCTCTGTGGAGGTCACAAGGGGTTGAGAAACCGTTCTCCAATTTCAGAACTTCAGTGAAGTGTAGAAATTAGAATGGTCCAAGGTCCTTGTTGCCTAAGGATATTGCCTCTTTACTACCCTAATGGTTGGAGACCGGATTTGAGATGAACTGTAAATAAGGTCATCTCTAATGCTAGTCCCTAATTTAAAAATTACTTTAGGGGAAGGTTGAGTCAGTATTTGGAACCTAGCTTATGGTTAGCGATGTTTTGGACCCGAGTTTTACCCACATGCAGTCTTTTTCCAGACCTGGTATCTTAGTTTTTTCTTCTTCTCCTCTGCCGCCCTGAAACTTCACCCTTCTCTCCCCGTCCTTCTCCCCTTTCACCTCCATCTTGGCCTTATAACCTGACCCTGCAGTCTGTTCTCCAGCCAGGACCCAAACTCCAAAACCTTGACTCCAGATTATATTTTTGAGTCTGATGCACCCACTAACTACTACTGACAGGAGTGTGGACAAAGCTTCATAAATATTTGCAATTATATATCATAACTACATATATTTAATAATATACATGTTTTATATATAAACAAAATAGCACGTGTATTATGTAGTATGTATTACAGTTGCAAATCATGTTACCCTATATAAACATTTGGTTTATTCGTGTCTCTCATGCTTGAGTGTGTAAGCCAATCACTGATGAAAAATATAGAATCCTGGTCCCTACCCTCAGGTTTGTGAAGTAGGGAGGAGAAGCAAGAAAGCATTTTAAATGAGTGCTCTTGGCAATTCTTAAGCAGGTCCGCTTTGAAATATATAGTCAAGAGTTTTTTTTTTACCTTTTCCTTTTCAATAATATATAAATGACTACCCCCAATGAATCATTCGTAGATACCATGCACAAGTGAAAAGAACAAAAAATGGTTTTGATGTGTCCCCCTGTGCCTCTGGAAATGGCCTCCTTTAGCTACTGCATTAGGACAAGCAATGAACAAAGTTGTTTTAGGGCATCTGAAGAAAATCAGGAGTTTCCCAATATAAGTAGCAGGGGTGGGAGAAAATAAACTATTTTTTCCTCCCCTGGCATCTGTGCTAGCAGTACTGCTCCAGTAAGCAAAGATTTGGTGGTTTTTTTTCTTATTTGTTTGTTTTTTTACAGAATATAGCTTTCTGATTACCTAGAGTTTGTTCTTTTAGAGATAGAGTTCTAGGGAAGCAAAGTCTTATCTGTGGTGAAGAATGGGTTCTGACTACAGACAGCAAAATGAAATTCAAAGTTGTCTCCTAGCTACTGATCTTAGCTGGCATCTGAGAAATTTTGTAAAGGACACTGACCCCCATGAGCTGACCCCGACATCCTAGCACACAGAACATCAAAGCATGCATGCACACAGACTAAAGGGAAAACACACACACACCCCTAAACCCTACGAGGCTGAGTGCTCTTTTTGAAAAACAACTTTGATACAAAGACGATAAAATTATGTAAAACTAGGGTCAGAGAAAAATTGGGTAAAATGATTTCAGGTTGTCTTAATTTCAAAGAATGCATTTATTCATGTTAAACATACAGCCTATGGGTTCTGGCTTCTGTTCCCTTCCAAAATAAAGTGAGAAACAGATTTTCTTATATATATATTTTTTTGTTCCTGGCTTCTAAGGTTTTGCTTGTTAAGTAGATTTTCTGAGCACATGAGAAAGATAAAAGCCTTTTTCATGTGGGGCGCAGGGAAAGTGGTAGGGAAGGTCTGGAAAAATGTTTTCTCTAATAACCTCCCCAAATTAGGTAAGCACAGGGGATGAACAAAAGATCTGATAATTATTTTTTTTAAGTAAAAATTTAATGGTTGAAAAGAGAAATGGCAATAAATGGAACGGGCAGTGAGTCTGCTCCTAATTCTAAGCATTTAAGAAATGGTTCGTAATGATGGTGGTTGCCCACATGCATGCTCAACCAGAAAGAACGTGAACGAAATCCCTTGGAAGACCTTTGATCAGGGACTCTCCCCTGACAGCAGTCAGCTTGTGCAGAGAAGGAAGCACTCCATCCTGTCATGGGCGGGACATCACTGCCACCACTCAATTAGACAAAGGGGGACACCCCGGGGTTTACAATTCTTGAGGAGCCCCAATTAATTTATGCACCTGCTAGTGCGTGCCAAGCTGAGTTAAGATTTTTTTTTTACATTTCTATATACTTTCTCTCAAAAATATTCATATTTATTAATGTTGGCTTAGTAATGTTATTCCCCTGCAGAGAAAAGGAAACGTGTTCATCACAGCATTCTTGCCTACTTCCTCTCCCCTTCCTCCTTGTTTTAATTAACAATTGCTCAGTGCCCTGAGGGCTGTCATTAATTAAAAGATTTTTAAAAAAATCCTTCAGGAATAAGTAGAACTGATATTTTCCTCTTTTTAAACTCGAATGTGGTTTTAAGGTTTATTTTGTAATGGGTTTCTTTCTTCTTTTTTTTAATGGTCCTCTCCTTGTGATTAAATTTATTTCTGAAAGACTCAGTGGTTGATTTTATGCAAATGTAAGATTTTTCAATATAGGAAATACAATCTCTTGATGTTTTATTAATTCATGCTTTCCTCAGAGTTTGGTAAAAGAGCTTTTGCACCATGGGAATTATGTTTTAATAGAAGAAAAAATAAACATTAGCAACTCTTGTAATTGGGAAAGTGTACATTTTGGTAATTCCTTTTTCCCATTGTTTAAGACGAAGGTAAAGATGTGCTTGGGATTTAAAAGAATTCACTGATGAAGGCAGATGGAGGAGATAACTGGTTAGTACATGTGCCTTCAAGCCATTAGGTTGTGACTTATACTATCTAATTACAGTTTGACCACTGATAGAATTCTTTTCTCCCTCTAGTCTATGAAAAAACAGATTAAATAAGAGACTATAAAGGGACCAAAATGATTCCAAAGGTGGCTTAATGAAAAAAGCATAAAATGTTCTGCAGTTTTATGGAAGGTTATAAACCTTATGAAGTGAACCGTTTTCTGATGATAAAATGTTGCTGGAAAGGCGGTCCAGAACCTTCTGTGACACAGGAGAGCAGTGTCTCTTTCAGTACCGAGGTCATCGGGAGAGGCTTACAAATATTTTATCGTGGCTCAGATGCCTTTTGTTGCAGGTCTAAACTCTACTTCCCACGTTAAAATACTGCAATGCAAACCATGGGAATGAACTTAAAAAAAGCATATGTGCTTGTGTTGAATTATAAAAGCCAGTTTGTCTTCATTGAAGGCTCCTTGCTGGGAAATGTTTAGTGAAAAAACAGCCAAGTTCTTTATTTACGCTTCTGTCTCCTTGGTCTCTTTCAGGGTGTGATACGCCCAAGTGCCATCCTCTTCCACAACCACACCAGCATACACACACTTTTCAGAGCTTTCTTCTCTAGGCAAGCCCCCATCACCTCTTCTCACCACATCTCTCTCCTCCAAGTATGGGAACATTCTATGACTCCCTCTTGGCTCACTCCGCACCACTCCCTCTTCTGTATTCTACTTCTCGAAACTGGTTACAACTCTCCGGGAAATAACCTTCAATACAAATCATCAGTCTTGAGTTTGTGCACTTCTAACTACTTCTTGACCCTTTGAATTAAAATATCTTTAAAATCTTAAAAACAATATAAGTACTTTATGAGAAATTGAACAATTAAGGGAAAAATTCACTTGAAGTTCGGCCATCTTGAAACCTCCATACTATTTTAGTGTATTACATAACTATATTTTAACATGATAATCATAGCTAATATCTTGGATTATATTCTACTTTTTCATTTAATATTAGACCAAAGACATTTGCATGTTGCTATCCATTTATCAAATTGTAATATAGCTAAGTAGCCTTCATCAAATAGACAGACCAACAGTTACTTAATCATCCCTTCACAGTGTGATGTTTTGATCATTTCTAATATTACAATTAGGAATAATGTTGTCTTGAATATTTTCATGCAAAGTATCATTTCTTCAAGAGAGAGACTTGGAGTGGAATTACTGGGTTAAAATGTATGAATGCTTATATGGGTTTTAAGATATGTATATTTTACCTATCTTACATATATCTTAAGATATATTGACAATGTCAAGTTTTGGTCTCCAAAAGTGATAACATTATGTGTTTGTTTATTTTCTGCTTTTTGTTTTAAAACCATTTCAAATTTACAGAAAAATTACAAGACTAGTACAAAGAACTCCTATATACCTTTTGACCAAAGACCCCAATCAAATTTAACCAATTGTCCTAACCATGTCTTCCAAAGCAAAAGCACCACTCCAGGATCCGGTGTTGTACCTGACTGCCACATCTCTCCAGTCTCCTTCAATCTGGAATAATTCCTCAATCTCTCCTTCACTTTCATTAGGAAGATTACATAATCAATGTCAATTTTAATGTCTCAGTCATCATCTGAAATGCAACAAATCTAAAACAGATCTCACCATCTTTCTCTCAAAGCCAACTCTCCTTGAATTCTTACTATCACCTTTCTTCCAACAAACTATGCTTAAAAATTTTCCTTTCCTTTAGTCCACACAAAATTATCAAATTGTTAAATATTATTATTCAACTGTCACTCAATAACTTACTTACATGTTCCATTAGCACCTCAAACTCAACATGTCCATCATTCAACTCATCAGTTTCTTTTCAGCACTGCCTCCTCAACTTCCTATCTCTTTAAATAACCTCGAATGGCACCAACATTGGCCAAGTGGACCAAGCCAGCATGAGGAAAGACAGGCAGCAGGAAAGCATGGGGATATTCGGCAACAACATGGTCCTGTGTACTAGAAGAGTAGGTAGGACCAGCAGAAGGAGGAAATAATGTGAGAATGAGCTTTTAAAGGCTGTGCTAAATAATTCAGTTTTATTCATGCCCTCTTTCTGGATTATACTGTAAACATTTTAAGGCCCTAGCTATTTATAAAACTGTCTTATAATCATAGCAGTAGCTAGCTTTTCATATACAGAGAGTGTTAAATAAAAGTTTGTTCATAGGGGCGCCTCGGTGGCACAGCAGTTAAGCGTCTGCCTTCGGCTCAGGGCGTGATCCCAGCGTTGTGGGATCGAGCCCCACATCAGGCTCCTCCGCTATGAGCCTGCTTCTTCCTCTCCCACTCCCTCTGCTTGTGTTCCCTCTCTCGCTGGCTGTCTCTATCTCTGTCAAATAAATAAATAGAGTCTTTAAANGAGTCTTTAAAAAAAAAAGTTTGTTCATAAAGTTGACAAATTATATTGGAACTTACAGTCTGTGAGAGTTCATCCTCCATTACAAATTACTTTCCTCTCGAAATNGTCTTTAAAAAAAAAGTTTGTTCATAAAATTCAAATTATATTGGAACTTACAGTCTGTGAGAGTTCATCCTCCATTACAAATTACTTTCCTCTCGAAATGAGGCATGGCTATTTCTAACTATAATCATTGGATTTGGAACAATGGGCAATCATCTTACCTCTAAACAGCAGTGGCAGGAGTAGCTATATTAATTTAGTAAAAGAGTAACAAATACTTATTGTTGGACTACTATTTTTATATAAACTTAATTGATGCCTCAATTTAGTAAGTGCTAATCATTTGGGAAGTAAAAGTATGAAAACTTAAAACTTTCATTGTTTTTTTAAAAATATTTATTTATTTATTTGAGAGAGAGAGAGAGAGCATGGCGGGGAGGAGCAGAGGGAAAGGGAGAAGAAAGCTTAATCAGACTCCACGCTGAGTGCAGAGCCTGACGCAGGGCTCGATCTCATGACCCTGAGATCACAACCTGAGCTGAAACCAAGAGTTGGACACTTAACTGACTGAACCACCCAGGCGCCCCAATTAAGTGGTCTTTTTACAAAGATGGACATCCTGACTTAATTTTCAAAGAATTATTATTATTATTATTATTATTATTATTATTATTACTATTATTATTAGACCTCCAGTTCTCATAAGCAAATAAGGAAAGACTAGTGGCTTATGCTTGTAGAGAGAAAAGGCACATGTTTGGCTGTATTTTTAAGAGACAAGTTGCATGTTGCTATCGAGTTTATGGCAATAAATTCCTGCATTAAAGAGAAGAAAGATGTCCAGTCAGCAACCTAATTCTACACCTCAAGGAACTAGAAAAAGAAGAAAAAGCTAAGCCCCAAGGTTGGGAGAATGAAGGAAACAATAAGATTAGAGCAGAAATAAATAAGATAGAGAAAAGGAAAAATAAAAGTAAATGAAACTAATTTTTTTTTAAGATTTATTTATTTGAGAGGAGGGGAGCAGAGGGAGAGGGAGAGAAATTCTTAAACAGACTCTGTGCTGAGCCCAGAGCTCCTTGAGGGGCTCGATCTCACAATCCTGAGATCATGACTTGAGCTGAAACCAACTTGAGCTTAACCAACTGGGCCACCCAGGTGCCCTGAAACTAAGAATTGTTGTTGTTGTTGTTGCTGTTGCTTTAAATAAACAAAATTGGCAAACCCTTGGTTAAACTTATTAAGAAAAAAAGAGAAAAGATTCAAATAAATTAAATCAGGAATGAAAGAGGAGACATTATCATGAATGCTTTGGGAAGAAAAGGCCATAAAGAACTGTTATGAATCACTATATGCCAACAAATTGGATAACCTGGAAGGAATGGATAAATTCTTAGAAATATACAGCCTACCAAGAATGAATCAAGAAGAAATAGAAAGCATGAACAGACCAATAACAAATAAGGAGATTGAATCAGTAATAAAAAGAATAAATAAACCTCTTAATGAAGAAAGTCCAGGACCAGATGACTTTATGTAATTCTACCAAACATTTAAAAGAGAATTAACATCAATCCATCTTAGGCTCTTCCAAAAAATGGAAGAAAAGGGAATACTTCACATTTACTTTCTGAGCATCTTATCAGCATCACGTTGATACCAAAGCCAGACAAAGATACCACAAGAAAAGAAAACCATAGGTCAGCATCCCTAATGAACATAGATGCAAAATTCCTTAGTAAAATACTAGTGAACAAAATTTAGCAGGACAATAAAAATGATTATACACTATGACCAAGTGAGATTTATCTCTAGGGTGCAAGGATGTTTTAACACATGCAAATCAATGTAATCAACCACATTAAAATAACAAAAGATAAAAACCATATGATCATCTCAGTAGATGCAGAAAAGCATTTGACAAAATTCAACATCCATTCATGAGAAAACCTCTCAACAAAATAAGTACAGAAAAACTTACCTCAACACAATAAAGGCTATACATGAAAAGTCCACAGCTAACATCCTAATCAATGGGGAAAAACTGGAAGCTTTTCCTCTAAAATCCAGTACAAGGTAAAGATGCCTACTTTCACTATTTCTAGCAACTATAGTACTGGAAGTTCTAGCCAAAGCAATTAGACAATAAAAAGAAATAAAAGACATCCCAATTAGAAAGAAAGACATAAACCTATCTCTGTAAATGAAATGATCGTATATGTAGGAAAGCCTAAAGATTCAACAAAAAAACTCTTAGAACTAATAAACAAATTCAGTAAAGTTGTAGGATTCAAAATCGATATATAAAATCAAAATGGTATTTCCATACACTAATAACAGACTATCTGAAGAGGAAATTAAAACATTTGCATATACAAGAGCATCAGAAAAGAATAAAAATACTTATGAATAAACTTAACCAAGAGGTGAAAGACTGGTTCACTGAAAATTATATAAACACTGCTGAAGGAAATTAAAGACACGGATAAATAGAAAGACATTCCATGTTCAAGGATTGGGAGCATTAATATTGTTAAAATGCTCATACTACCCAAAGTGACCTTCAGAATCAGTGTAATCTCTATCAAAATCCCAACTGCCTTCTTACGAAAATAGAAAAAGAAAAAGAAATCTTACAGTTCATATGGAACCATAAAAGACCTCAAATAAGCAAAGCAATCTTGAGCAAGAACACAGCTGGAGGCATCACATTTACTGATTTCAAAATATGTTATACACAAGCAATGAATCATGGAACTTTACATCAAAAACTAGGGATGTACCGTATGGTGACTAACATAATATAATAAAAATATTATTTAAATTAAAAAAAACAAAAAACAAAATATGTTACAAAGCTATAATAATAAAAACAGATATATAGACCAAAGGAATAGAATAGAGAATCCAAAAATAAATTCATGCATTTATGGTCAACTGATTTTTGACAAGGGTACCAAGAACACACTATGAGGAAAGGATAGTTTCTTCAATAAATAGTATTGGGAAAAATAAAATTGGGTATCCACCTGTAGAAGAATGAAACTGGGCTCTTAAACTATACACAAAAATCAACTCAAAATGAATTAAAGACTTAAAGGTAAGATCTGAAACTGTGAAACTACTTGAAGAAAACATAGGGTAAAAGCTTCCCGATATTGGTCTTGGCAATGATTTTTTGGATATGACACCAAAATCACCGGCAGTAAAAGCAGAAATAGACAAGTGGGATTGCATCAAACTAAAAAGCTTTTGCATGGCAAAGGAAACAATCAATAGAGTGATACGGCAACCTACAGAATGGGAGAAAATTGTTACAAATCATATTCCTAATGTGGGATTAATATTCAAAATATATAAAGAACCCCTGGAATATAATGTATGCCAATTATAATTCAATAAAAAAAGCCAATTAAAATATATAAGAAACTCATACAACTCAATAGCAATAAAGCAAATAATGTGATTAAAAAATGGGCAGAGGACTGGAATAGACCTTTCTTATTTATTTATTTATTTTATTTTACCATATTTTATTTTTTTAGAGAAAGAGAGAGAATGAATGGGGGATTGAGGGACAGAGGGAGAGGGAGACAGAGAATCTTAAGCAGGCTCCATGCCTAGCAGAGCCTAACGTGGGGCTCGATCTCATAACCATGAGCTGAAATCAAGAGTCAGTCGCTTAACTGACTGAGCCACCCAGGTACGCCTTGGAATAGACATTTCTTTAAAGAAGACATACAAATGGCTAACAGCTACATGAAAAGATGTTCACCATCAGTAATCATCGGGAAAATGCAAAGGAAAGCCCCAATGAGATATCAACTCACACGATAGGATGGCTATTATAAAAAAGACAAAATCAGATATGTAAAAATCACTTAACTTTTCCCTGTTTATATTTAAAGACTTATAACTTATAAGGAAAGCATGGCTAAGGATGGAAACTGTACAGTCCACTGATTTCTTACTTACCCCACTCAAAAACTGCAAGCTGCTCTTCCTCTATTATCATCTTCACGTTCTGTGACAGATCATCTGTTTCCTTCCAACCAAAAAATTCCTAGGCACTCATAACTTCCTCCTCCTCCCCCTTCTTCCTCTTCTCTCCTTCCTCTCCTCCTTCTCTCCCCCCACCACTCTTCTTTTCAAGGCAACATCCACTTTCTACATTTTAAAATCTTGTCTTTATAAAAGCTTGTCTTGCTTGTTATTATGGTGATGACGTTTGACCCTCCTTGATTCATTAGAAACTCTGGACGTTTATTATATACCGGGCTCTGTGCTCACTACTGAAGATCCCAAGATAAATGACCCAATTTCAGTCTTGGAGAGCTTTCAGTCTAAGTGA
Organism: Ailuropoda melanoleuca; assembly: GCF_002007445.2. Lineage (NCBI taxonomy): Eukaryota > Metazoa > Chordata > Mammalia > Carnivora > Ursidae > Ailuropoda > Ailuropoda melanoleuca. The sequence goes on along the minus strand of NC_048227.1, from coordinate 92,406,084 downwards.
AGTGATGTGATATGTATGTGTACATGCATGCAGATAGTTATATGACAACAGAAAACAATGCAACAAGTGCAGGATGGGAGTATAATTAATTTTAATTAGGAGAAATGGGACAGTCTTCCTAATCCAAACAAATCTTCATACACTTGTCATATTGTCAGTTGATTTCAAAGTTCTTCAAGGTACCATGGACCAAATTTCAATTAAAGGGCAAAGTATAGGATTTAGAATTGGCCCCTGCCCATAAAGAAGCCTATTAGCTAATTTTATATTCATGTAGAATCTTTAGATGTTAACGGAATTAGACTGTAAAACTGAAATTCTAATAAAAGGAACCAAAAGAATGTGAGGACACTAAAAAAATAAAACCAAAGTTCGCAAGAGAGAATATTTCTGAATCACAAAATGAAACTCTGTTATAGACACAAACAAACCCAAACCAAACCAAATCAAGACAAAACAACAGTCCTTATTTCGAAGTAAGGACATGGATATGGTACCTCTTAAGGCTCGATCCTCTCACATGTCAGTGGGATCCCTGCACAACTCACGTTCACTCGGAGGAATCTACCCTCGAAGACACGGAAATAAGAGTTGGGTTTAGCTCCGTAGCATCGCGCACAGAGGAACTTTGCCGAGTTTCTCGGTCCCTGATACCGCTGCCCACTCTCCGTTGTATATTCTGATGTACACTTTGGCATTTCACGAATAGATCTCCCCCAAAACATAGAATCCCGAGTCAATTACTGAGCTTTTTGATGTGTAAGCCACCATCCAGGGCCATCTCAATGCATAGGCACGACAAAGGGAAAGGGAAAGCAAAGAGCTTCTTCTGCAGGGTCCGGGGCCTTGAACCCTGCTTCTTTATATGGCTGCAGATGACACATCTCCCAGACTTCGTCTCCACATGCCTTGATATCAATTAATCTCCTGGCCCTTCCCATTTAGCTGATTTCTCTAAGTCACCCACCACCTGCTTCTGGTTGGATCTCTCTGGCACGAGCAGCCTGGGGTGTGATCACCACGTTCATCCTCAGTCAGACGCTCGCTCCTGCTTCTTCCCGCACAGCCTTGTTCAACCCTGGGTGACGTCTTTTTAGGAATATTTCTTCTCAATTTTCTATTATGTGCTCAGTGTATGTTTGTTTAATGAATAAATAAACTTACCCTATCATCCTTGAAAATTTAAATAAAGGGGAACAGAAGAGTTGTTCCACAATTCCCGTATGACTGCTCTTGGGACCCAAATAGAATGGGGGGAACACGCCAAGTTTTAAAACCTGCAGGATCAGAGAAAATGAAATTTGCTGCTATCTTTTCATGTCTTTAAAGTGATAGGGCAATAAGGAAGCTGTCAAATCAGAATCCATCTAAAAAAATTTTTTTTTTCCTTGGAGTGATTGAGAGGGAGCATAAAAAGATGTCAGGCTGACAGATGGATTACTGCTCTTTCAGATTTGCAACCAGAAAACAAGGCCAGGCTGTGGATCTTGGTGTGAAATTGCAAGTCTTCTATCTATTTCAGGAGATCACACTGGAACCGCTGATTTCATTTTCCAGCCATCCACCACTTCTCTTACGTACATAGCAGCTGCTACACCTGACGAGCGCTGGTCAAGGACAGGGCTAGAGTTATATTTCCGCACATTTTTTTGGTGTGTACCAATTTATAGTATTTATAAAAGTGGAAGAGCTTGGAAATATATGTTGCCCTATGGTAAATAATTCCTAAGATTGGATTACATCATTGAAAAGCAAAATACTGACTATATAGCACTTTCCAACATCTCCTCCTAGGGTCATTTTCCTCCGGGTGACCTCATGTACCCTCCCCCCACCCCCATCCCCTACACACTCTTGTTCATCATTGCTGCTTCTACATGGCCTGTGTCCCTCAAGCATCCTTTTATTTTCTGAACATTTCCATGAACCTCCTCCCCCCAGAATTTATTTTTTATTTGCTGACACCAATAAAAAGGGATATGCCAAGTCCAAGATCATATTGAGTTTAGTATTTTTGAATCCGCTCTATGTATTATTTCTCTTCTAGACTTATTTTCATAAAAAAAAAATGGCTACTAAAACAGTGCCTTAATCAAATACAACGTGGAAGGGTAGAAATTTAGACAGTGAAGCAAGATGGTACTGTCTTATCTCAATTCACACTACAGAGGTGACTATAACCCCTGTTTATGAAGTCGGCTCTATGCTTTGATCTTCAAAAATGGAAATCTAACTTTTACTTTAGTTGAGTCATTTATTATTCGAATGACATAGCTTGATCTCATTTTCCTGGACATTATATTTTCTTACTCACCTTGACACTGAGAGAATTTTAAATACTTTAAATATCTTTTGTATTTATAGTCTGGTTTTTGTATTTGAAACATTTTTAGTGTTTTATCATAAAGCAATGAGTTTAATAGCAAATAATCCCATAATCTATTAGCAAAATGGCTCTAAATTTTTAACAGTATTGTCTTACTTCATTTACTGAATCAACTAATTTAAAGCCATCAATGATGATATGACATTTTAATGTCAAAGAGAAGTCAGGAAAGCATGGTCCTAGTTTTACCATAGTTGGGTGTCACTGAGATAATGACACCATTGTTCTGGGTCTCTAAATGTTTAGATCTGGATTCAGTGATTCTTGAAATTTTTTAGGTCAGAGATTCTTTTGAGAATCAGATGAAAATTGGTCTATCACACACACAAAGGCAGACTTTTTTTTTTTTTTTTGCACGTTATTTAGTCTCTTTGTTGCAAGATGATGGTTAACAGCTAGTTCTGGCTCAAGTTTGAATTCTACCTTTACCACTAACTGGTTCTGTAATCTTGGGAAAGTTACTAAGCCTCTCTAAGCTTTACTTCCTTAGCCATTAAGTGGACAAAATAACACCTGCTTCATAGGGCCATTATTGTTTTTAATATATATATAAATACTTAGCTCAGTCTCTGGCACATAGTGGGCCTTAAGTAAATGATAAGTAAAAAAAAAAAAAATCCTGAACCCAAAACCATTGGATTAAATTATCCCTAATAACATTTAATGTTTAAATTTGACTCTATGTATGTATTTATTTATTTGAGAGAGAGAGTGAGAGTGCATACACATGAGGGGTGGGTAGAGGCAGGAGGAAAGGAGAGAGAGAGAATCTCAAGCAGAGGGCATGGAGCTGGACTCATGGCTTGATTCCAGCACCCTGAGATCATGACCTAAGCTGAAATCAAGAGTTAGATGCTCACCTGACTGAGCCACCCATGTGCCCCTCTATGTATTTATTTTTTGTTTTTGTTTTTAATAATTTTAATTTTCAGAGGAGTTTTAGGTTCTAAGAAAAACTGAACAGAAGGTACAGAGATATCCCATATCCCCATCACCCCACACAGGCACTGCCTCCCCATTATCAACATCTCCCACCAGTGGCATATTTGTTACAATTAATGAACCTACATTCACACATCCATTATCATCCAAAGTTCATAGCTTACGTGTTAGCATTCACTCTTGGTGTTGTAATTCTGTAGTATTGGACAAAGGTAAAATGACATGTGTCCAATATTATAGTATCATAAGATAGTTTCATTAAAATCCTGAGCTCTGTTAATCTGTTCCTTGTCTCAACCCGGGCAACCACTGATCTTTTTACTTTCTCCATAGTTTTGCCTTTTCCAGAATATCATATTGTTAGAATCATACAGTCTGTATGATCCATACTGGCTTCTTTCACTTAGTAGTATGCATTTAACTTTCCTCCATGTCTTTTCATGGCTTGACAGCTCATTTTATTTTATTTTATTTTTTTAAAGATTTTATTTATTTATTTGACAGAGATAGAGACAGCCAGCGAGAGAGGAAACACAAGCAGGGGGAGTGGGAGAGGAAGAAGCAGGCTTCCAATGGAGGAGCCTGATGTGGGGCTTGATCCCAGAACTCTGGGATCACGCCCTGAGCCGAAGGCAGACGCTTGATGACTGAGCCACCCGGGTGCCCCTTGACAGCTCATTTTAGTGCTGAGTAATATTCCATTGCCCGGATATAACACAGTTTATTTATTCGTTCACCTACTGAAAAACATCTTGGTTGTTTCCAAGTTTTGGCAGTTATGAATAGAGCTGCTGTGAACATCTGTGCGCAGATTTTTGTGTGGACGTAAGTTTTCAACTCCTTTGGGTAAACACCAAGGAACACGATTATTGAATCATGTGGTAAGAGTATGTTTAGTTGTGTAAGAAACTGCCAAACTGTCTTCCAAAGTGGCTGTGCTATTTTGCGTTTCCACCAGCAACGAATGAGAATTCCTGTTGTTCCCCATCCTTGTCAGCACTTGGTGGTGTCAGTGTTCTGGATTTAGGCCATTCTAATATGTGTGGTAGTATTTCGTTGTTGTTTCAATTTGCCTTTCCTGGATGAGCTACATCGTGAAGCATCTTCTCATATGCTCATTTGCCATCTGTGTATCATCTTTGGTGAGATGTCTAAGATCTTATTCAGAGGCCTATTTTAAAATCAAGTTCTTTGTTTACTTACTGTTGAATTTTAAGAGTTCTTTTTATATTTTGGATAATAGTCTTCTATCAGATAAGTTTTTTGTAAATATGTTCTCTCGGTGGCTTGTCTTCATTCATTTGACAGTAACTTTTGCAGAACAGAAATTTTTAATTTTAATGAAGTCAGGTTTATCAGTTATTCTTTCATGAGCATGCCTGCAGTGTTGTATCTAAAAAGTCATTGTCAAACCAAGGTCACCATCTTCATTGTCTTGTTGGAGTTTTATAGTTTTGCATTTTGCATTTATGTTTGTTATCCATTTTGAGTTAACTTCTGTAAAGGATATAAGATCTGTACTGGATCTTTTTTTTTTTTTTTTGGCCTATGGATGTCCAGTTTTCTAGCTGGTATTTAATTTTATTTATAAACAAATAATATTTATTTATTACTTCAGCATAGTACATAAGTTTCCAACTACCAAGCAAACAACACAGAAAGTTGTTTTTCAAAATATTCTTTGGGGAAAAATTGGGGAGTTGGATGCAGGGGAAATACTCCATTAAACAATGTGGGGAAGCACTGCATTGCAGATTTCTCTCGTTGAGATTTACAATGTTCACAGCATATTAAAAGTTCTGGTGAGTCCTAAAGTAAGGAAAATATACTATGGGATTATCTCAGTGTTTTTCAAACTTATTTCATTGCATTCTTCTTCTTCTTCTTT
>NC_048227.1:92366997-92400768 GCF_002007445.2 Ailuropoda melanoleuca | reverse complement strand
GAAAATTCTTCACATACTGAACACCAATGGCTAATTATGTTTGCAATCAAATGTAGTGAGACACTCCTTGATCAGACCACAGTCTCAACACTCACACCCTACAAATATTAAATATGAGAGTGCTTTACACAGTTCTTCATCCAGAGACACATGGAATGTCTGACATCCATTCAGTGTTCTCATCAAAGAATTCAACTGAGAGCTATGGAAAACAATTTGGAAACCATAAGTAGTCACTGAATTGATGCATCAGAGACCCTCATTCTGACTCTGAATGTCTGGTATGAAAATTTGGGCAATCACATTGGATTTGGGAGACAGATTTGATACTAAATGCCATTAACTAGACTAAAATTTATCAAATGCTTAGAAAACTCATATCCTTTCTCCTTTACGTAGTTTAGAAATTCCAAAAATCTTGCTAGCTTCCCCTTTGCCTTTTTAGCTAGATACACATAATATTTCTGCATTAGTGACCCTAACTGTGACCAGAAACTTGAATTACAGAAGCAGGAAGTCAGATATTAAAAAAGAAAGTGAGAAAGAAATGTCATGCAAAAAAATCCTGGGAAAACAAAACAAAAACAAAAAAACGACAAACAAACAAAAATCCAAACAACCCCAAAACATGGGGGAGGGGAGATAAGAAAGCAAAAGCAACTGAGAGAAATAAGTTTAGCTTCTGGGGTTAAGGCATTGAGTATTTTCCAAAAACAGAAATGTGCTTTTTACCTTCATAGAAATTATACATGGGTAACTGGGTAAAAAAAAACCTGACCCAAAAGAGAGAAGACACTCCAAATTCTGTCATATGTAAACAGCATGCTCTAAAAAGAAATAACTCTACCGTGCAACTTAGCAGAATAAATGTTTAATTCTTGTTTCCTGAGAATTCTGAATAGCCCACAAGGATTATTTGTTTTAGCACATGCTTATGTTTTAGAGGCAATTTCAGGACTGGATTTCCAACAAATGCTTTCCCTGGACAAAACTTTTATATTAAAAAAATATGTACATTAAGGCAGAGGCTTATTTCTAGCCACTTATAAGCCTCAGGATTCTGCAGACATAAATTTAAATTGGTATTCTGTTTTTACCAGTTGCTTAACAGGATTCTGCTCTATCAAGCAGGCGCACAAATAAAAAAATATTTGAAGTGACTCACGCTCCATCATAGCTGGAAACAACAAAACGTTTAAAAGGTCTTTTGTATAACATTGCGAGTCGCCAGCTGTTTTTCTGATCCATAGAGCAAATGCTGCACAGAAAAACTGCTGCCCAGAAGGCATGAGCTGACATTGATTTGAATCCACCAGCTCTCCCAGTGGATCAGATGGCATCTCAGCCCTGGAATCATATCACTATCACATACTCATCTGTCGCCTCATGGGACAAGAGCTGCAAGAAATATGAAGGGACACTGCTCCCATTAGGGGATAGCTACATTTACGTCTGTTAAAAAAAAAAAAGCCACCGTCTATAATATGCACGTTAAAATGATACCTAGCTCTCAAAAAAGAAGCCCTCCTTTTCTGTCCCCAATATTAAGAAAGCACAATACATTACTTCTGCTCCCCAGCCCTGTTTTTAGCCTTCCTTGGGATTGAGCCAACCAAGGTCTTTTGAAGGCTGTGTGGAAGTGATTTGTCCTCTCAGGAACTCCCACCCAAAGGCTACTCCTGCCTTGTGCNATTTCAAAGTGGCTGCTACTCCTGCCTTGTGCCCATTTCCATCCTTGTGAGTGTGCCCACCCTGAAGGGGACTCTTCCATCAGGAAATAAGATTCAGAAACGTTTCTACAGTTTTCTGTATTCTCCAATTTCCAGGATGGCCCTTTAGTTTGAAAAATTGCCCCACTGTGGAGAAGGCAATGTCAAATTTTAACTCGTTTTCTAAGCCCAAAATACCCTGGCTTGTTTTCACGGAAAGCAGTGTCCCCATCCTTGAGTGGATTAGCCCTCTGCTTGTTGACTTCTTCACCTGAATGGAGGACACGGACTTCCAGAAAATGTTTGTAAAGGTCAGTAATTCAAAACGGCGCAACTTCAGCCTAGGCTCACAGAAAAAAGCACAAACCCTGACTCTAAATCACATCCTTACATCCATCTACCCATCCACCCATCCATCCACCCAGCCATCAGCCATCAGCCATCAGCCATCCAGCCAACAAATATTTACTGAGTACCTGTTACGTCTGAAGATACAGCCACAGATAAACAGACAAGGCCTCTGCTGTCACAGAGCTCATGGAGGGGGGAATGTGTGACCCTAAAAGCACTGGGATTTAACGATAATCACTGCTGTTATTTTTTAACGGTTTACCTTAATTCTCCTCTTTGCTCAGTTCATTCTTTGCCAGGAACATGTTCAGGGACAACATCTTGGGCTTAAGAACATAAAATATATTCAGAAAAGCAAAGATGACATGAAGCTTCTACAAGATAGCCTGTCAAAGATTCTTAAATGGATAAGAATCTTAACAGAAAAAGTCATAAATACATTTAATAGAGAATACTAAATATAGTGATGGAGCATAGATGATGTCTGCATGATGAACTGTTGACCAAGTATTTCATTCAGAAAAAAAAGTACAATCAATTCATGCGGGTCTTAGACTATAAAGAAAGATATCGCTAAATGCAAAGCTTGTTTAGCAAAAAATAAAGCCAGTAGGCACAGTAGCAAGAGCCTCTTGGGAATAACAGGTCATTAGAAGCTTTTAAGATTCTCATAACAGATGACATTCCCTTAGGCCCTTTTCAATCCCAACTTGGCCCTAATCATTCCTTCTTTGGCTGCTGTTTAAGTCAGTAGGCTGCAGGATAATATATCTTGACATCATAACCTAAAATATCAGATTGGCTCAATTGTTATGCAAGTAATGCTGCTCTGCAAATGACGGCGGGGAGATGGGACGCTACCAAGTGAGGAGGAAAATGCGTGCCACGTCCACTCCCTGCTGCCTGTGGCCTAATCTGAAATAACATCTGTGAAGGAACGTGTGACACTTCGATCCAACAATGCATTTGATGGGCAAAAGTATCTGTAATGAAATTTCTAGTACAAGGGAATCAGGACACTGCAGCTTTAGCCTCTGCCTGTCTGGACCCTCACCATCCCACCCCCACCCAACTCTCCCAGGAAAGGGGGCTGGCTGCAATCAGGTCCACTTGGAAGCAGAATTTTACAGTGCCCCCCCCCCCAAGATTAGGACTCCAGCCCCAGGGATGGATTCTTCTGCCGGGGCAAAATTGTTTAAACCCTCAAGAAGGCTACCAGCAAAATGCTTTGCTCTGTGCAACGTCAATTCAAAAAAAAAAAAAAAAGGTGTAATTCAAAAAAATTACATTTTGTAATTAGTATCTATGAATATTGAAACTCTTTTTTCCCTTCTCCTTCATAAATTATCTTGGGGCGTCAAAAACTGTAGTTAAAGCGATTTGAAAATAATCACAGGAGTTGTCGGGCAACTGATTCATGCTGAGAGATAAAATGTAGATAAAAGGATGGCGGAGAAACAGATTCTGGGAAATATCTCCTGGATGTACCTACCCAGAGCCTGCCTCTGTCTGCTTTTAAGGATCTTTTTAGGATAAAAACAGTGGGAAAACCCTATATGCATATGACTGCAAAAATATCAGGAGAATTCCTTGCAAGTTTCTCATATTTCCGCCATTCCTCGGCATGTACTGCCAAGACGCCTCTGGGCTTGATAATGTGTCTATTATCAGCAACCACTCCCTGTATATTAATAAGAAGATTCAGGCTGCCCAACTGCTGAATGAGGCTTAAATTACTTACTGCCTTAACTTAGTTAGAAGCCTCCATTTTCATACTCATCACTGCATAAGGTTTCAGAAGCACCGGCAGGAGCACGTGTGCTCAAGAAAGAGGATCGTCATTTTTGAAAGGAAAAGGATAGAAAATGGGGTCTGATGACAGTGCTTTGCTGCAGCCATTGTAGGAGGTATAACTGAGGTACCATGAGAATGCTGTGTAATTTTACAGACACCAGGCGTTGCGATTGTCCACCACATCCCTAGTCCTAAAGCAGCTTGACGAAAGGGCACGTGAGTGAGCTCCGTGAGAGGCTGTACTCCCAGGTCTTGTCTCAGGAAATAAATGGAATAAATAAAAGAATGAATGATGGATGTCATTGTGACACACAGCACTCTTAATTACAGCTAGCCGAAGGTGGAGCGTAGTGAGGGAGGTTTTCGGGGCTGGTACATCCTTTCTGCCCACATTCCATTCACCGGAACTCAGCACGTGGGATCATGCTCCATGTGCCCAGGATGAAGTAAAAATGGGTTCAGTGAACAGCCAGTCAGTCTCTGCCATAAGAAGCCAGGGCTCAAACATCCAGCCACTCGAAATGTCTGCCTGGTCCATTTCTACAGCTCTCTCTGGGCTCCGCCACCTTTCGAGTATCCGCTGCCTTTCTTACACTTCCAACGTACAGTCTACATCTCTGAAGAATCCTGGCCCCTGGAAGAGCAGATGGCTTATCCAGCAGAATCCTGGCCAGTCGGCCCTGGGTCAGATTTCTTCCCCGTCTATTCCACTCTTGTCTCTAATTCCACTAATGCATGCTTGGCTCCATCTTCCCGGTTCTAGGTCCTGGTTCTGATTTCAGTTCCAGTAGCAGGGTCCCTGTATTGTTCATTTGCCTAAATCCAGAATCAGTTCCTGCCCAGTGCCCAGTTCCTCTGGGGTTGGGTCTGACCAGTCAAGGGCCCATCAGGAAACAGAATGCACACTAAAACAGGGTAATGTGAGGAGCTGGACCCAGGAACATTTACAGAGGTGAAGGGAAGATGTGCAGAAAATGTAAGAAATAGTGAAGCACCCGGGGCTAGGTCAGAGGGGCTAAAAAGGAGTGGTAATAGCAATCAGGGGAAAGGCTATCCTATGGAAGCTGAGAGCTACAGCCAGCTCAAGGCAGCCTTACAGGGAAGGGTTTGGGGGGAGACAACACTCCCACTTCACCCTCCTTCCACTCTGATCTCCTGCTGACGATTTCCGTTGGCAAGAGGCAATAGCAAGCTGGAGAGCAAGGGTTTCCTTTGATCACGTCCCTGTAGGTTGGCTTCCGGGAGCAAGGAGAGATCTAGAGGAGCAATCAGAAGCCACAGGACACAGCAACGCTCTCTCTGCCCATCTAGGCCCCGCTTTTACAGCCCAACCCCCACGGCTGAATTCCCTCCGCTAGCTACCACACTTGGGGACAGAGTACTGCCAACCTGCTGGGACTTAGACACGTGCTTCCAGACATCCCTCCCTAGGGTCACCTGCCTATTTACCTGGGACTCAGGTATGCCCCAGTTAGAAGAAGAGCTGCGAGACAAGTCCATTTAATTTTTAGGAAGTATGCTGTCATGCAAAGATCATGGACTCCAGAGTCAGAGAGACCTGGGTTCCAAATTCCCACCTGTCATTTGTAGTTGCACGACTTGGATCAAGTTAGACTCTCTGAATTTCACCTGTAAAGTACGGCTAATAAAACAAATATTCCCAATTAGATAGTGTCGCCCAAAGAATCTGATGAGAGTCTGGATGAAAGTAATTTATAAATTTTACAATATTATACAAAACTAGCTGGTATCATGCAAATATTAAGGATGTGGCAGGAGCCACCACAATCAAATCATGCAGACGTAACATATTTTCTTAAGAGCACGTAGTAATTTAATTTTACTTGATCTTATAGAGGAAATTTACTACTTTTTATTATTATGCTAGCATCCCTATTTACATAAATCTTGGCTGGTTGCATAGTATATTTTCCAGGGTTTCTCTAGTCTGTCCTTCCTAAATTGCCTATCTAAACAGCTATGCCAACTCCGTTTTTCCAAACAGCATCATCAGAGTGTAATGAAAACGGGTCTTCCATGGAACTATCCTGAACCATCAAATAACAACACACCTACAATGATTAATGGGGACCCCAAGCTTGAACCATTATGTGACTTTTCCTAAGTCCACAGCTGGTGTGACAGCCCTGGGGTCAGAAGCTGCCCACAGAGAACCCAGTGTTCTAATATATCCTACTGTTCATCTTCAGCAAGGAGAGCTTTCTTTTCTTAATCTTCCTGAGACCCAACTCACATTTCGGCCACTAAGGGAAGGGGAGGGGTATGTGGCATCCCTTGACTCAAGTTAGGAGGACACTTATGTACAAGCTGAAAGTCAACAATGAGAAAGACCAGAAATTCCCACTGCAGGGTGTTTTTTTGTTTTCCTTGCATACAGTACATATTCGGAGATGCTAAGAGCATTAGGTCCCAATTTAAATTCTTTCTGAAATGGAAGAACATTATTATGAACAGATATTTTTTAGAAATCCAAGTGCCTTCAAATTATCATCTTGCTGTGTTGCAAAGAATTCCAACCCAGCATCTCTGCATCCCAGGAACCGAGCAGGAGAAGCTCTGGACAATTATGCTGCCCATCATCTGCCAATCCAGGACTAGAATAACCTTAAATTCCCACCCAATTTTGCCTTACTGAGATGGCTGATTTTTTTTTTTAGCAGTTCTTTTTAGAATGTATGACTATACCCAGGCCTCCTACACCTGTTCTGCAGTCTGTCAATTGTCTTAGTTTATCTTTTGTTCTTTTCACTTTTTATTTATTTATTTATTTGAGGGAGAGAGAGAGAGAGAGTGCGCGTGCACAAGTGGGGGGGAGGGGCAGGGAGAGAGGGAGAAGCAGGGAGGCAGATGTGGGGCTTGATTCCCAGGACCCTGGGATCATGCCCTGAGCTGAAGGCAGACACTTAGCCAACTGAGCCACTGAGGCGCCCCTGTTCTTTTCAATTTTATAGCATTATTGCCTTATCTGTAAGTAAAATTCCCTTTTCATAAGCCTCCTGGGCACTCAACCATGCCATCTTCCTTACGGCTGACCACTCACTCCTCTTTGGCCTGTAACACGATGGCTTGCTTCCCCTTCTCCCCTTGGGTGCCCCTGTCATCCTCTTCCCTGATCAATCTTTTCTAACTGATTGTTCTCAGAATGCCTTTACCGTCCTCCCTCTCCGCCCTTGTGGGATGAATCTCCAGAACCTCAGTTCTTGTCCCTTTGCCTTTTCCTCCGGTATTTTCCACTATAGAAATGTCAAGCGCCACCGCCACTGCCGGGTTGCCGCCTCTCCCGCTCCTTTGTCTCCGCTGCTCACTGACTACGGGCACTCCAGGGCCATTGCAGCGCCAACCGAACGTCCTGCCTGACGGTGTTCTCCCAACTGGAGAGGTGCGGGGTGATCCACTGGGTGCCTCTATTGATTTTCTTTTATATAGAACTGGAGAGAACTTAAAACTTACATTCAATGTACAATTTGAGAGCACTCCATGTCTATAATGACTTATAAGTATATATAACTCGCTATTGAATGAGGTGGACTTGATGTAGATGACATTAAACAAGGACTGGACATTTTTTCACACCACTGTCTTCCAGCAAGCTCTTTGAATTATTCTTTGCAGGCAGGTGGAAGCTGAACCAGGTGTGCTGGTTAATTTTATGTGCCAGTGTGACTGGGCGAAGGGTTGGCCAGATAGCTGGTAAAACATTATTTCTGGGTGTGTCTGTGAAGGTGTTTCTGGAAAAGACTAGCATTTAATTCAGTATATTGAGGAAAAAAGATGTGCCCTCACCAATGTGGGTGGGCATTATCTAATCCACTGGGGGCCTGAATGGAATGAACAGGTGGAAGTAGGGCAAATCTCTTTCTCTTCTTGAGCTGGGGTGTCCATCTTTTCCTGTTCCTAGACATCAGAGCTTCTGGTTCCCAAGCCTTTGGACTCTATGACTCACACCAGCAGCCCCTAGGTTCTCAGGCCTTTAAACTTGGACTTAACTACACCACTGGCTTTCCTGGTTTTCCAGTTGCAGATGGTCATGGGACTTCTTGGTCTCCATTAGCGCATAAGCCATGGTCATGGGACTTCTTGGTCTCCATTAGCGCATAAGCCAATTCTTAGAGTAAATTTCTTCTTTATCTGTGTGTGTGTGTGTGTGTGCATATTACATGTATGTCACATCTATCTCTATCCTACTGGCACTGTCCCTCTGCAGAACCTTAACCAATACACCAGCTCCCTGTAGGGCACCTTTCTGGCATCAGTCCGAGGTCTCATCTAATTATCTAGTACTTTCCCTCCCACTTCAGGCTAATGGCGGCTTAGCAGAATGCAGCAGGAAGGAGGTGCATTGAAAGGGTTCAGATTCCCCAAAGCCCTTCTACTCTTTTTCTCAAGTTCCCTCTGCTTCTTCTGGCTTGGATGGGGGAGAGAGGAGAGAAAGGGCCCCAAGAGTCTCCTCCCTCACATAGCAGCAGAGTGACCCTGATGTAAGTTTAGTTCAAACACATCAACCTCTCTGCTGTTCAGGATCCTCAGTGGCTTCCCATCATGCTTAACGTGAACTTCACCATCCTCGCCGTGGCCTACCGGGCCGTGATGATCTGGCCCCAATCACCTCTGACCTCCTCTTCCACCAGCCTCCCTCCCCTCTGGTTCACTCTGCTCTAGCCCTGTTGGCCTCCCAGCTCTTCCTCAAACATGCCAGGGACCCTCCTGTTTCCATGACTTTGCAATGACTAGTCTCTCTTCCTGGAATACCCTTCCCACAGATATCTACACAATTAATTCCTTTTCCAATGCAAGTCTTTGTCTGATGTCACCTCCTCAGAAGGTCCTCTCCAGGACCCTCTTTTAAAATACCATATTGCGTACTTATCAATTTTTCTTCTTATCTTTCAGTCCTATGTGTTGGAGAGGATGATGCAGTTTAAAGCAAAAATTCACAACACCTTATTGATGGGAAGTGAAGGAAGATGTTATATTTGAATCAGATTTGCAATGAAATAAGCAAAATTGGGCCATTTATAAACACGGCATAAGCAAGCTGAACCGTTTACCTTTGCCACAAAATAATTTTATGGCCACAATCTACCTGTTCAAATGTCTTTTTCTTCTACTTGCCACCCACGTTTTCCTCTCCAGGGTGCTACACACTGAGCACATTAGAAGTAATTTCTACACTAGCCCTTTTCTCACACCCGTTTTCTCCCCTAAAATATCTTTCCTCTTTCTCTCTGCCTATCCAAATACGACTTCACTGTTTTGTAGGCCTTCTCAAGATTCTCCTTCTCTATGAATCAAGAAAAATGAACTAGTATTCATGAAGCAAGCACATACTATATACCAACAAAACTAACGACAAATGGTTTTAATTCTCCTTACAATCCTATGAGGTAAGTATTACTACCCTAGCAAGTATTACTACCCCATACTACTCATGGTGCTCAAATAACTTGCCCAAGGTCCTGTGACTATCAGCGTCGGGATCCAAATGCAATCAGAACACCCCAAACGCCACACATACTCCATGTGGCCATGATATTTCCAGAACTACTCCAACCCGTCTGTGAACCATATTCATAGCAGATCCTCTTGAACTTGTCCCTCTCACTGTTGTTTAACTTTGTATGAGTGCATTTCCTGCAGAGCACACAACTGAATGAACTCCTTCGCATTACCATGGAAGCGCCTCTTGAACACTGACGGGATGAGCAGAGCCCGTGAAGGCAGCAGAGGAACAGTGGTCAGTGAGCTGGAGGAGAGCTTGGAAAACTGAACTGTGACAAAATAGGGAGGTTTGCAATGGAGGGAATAATCCATAAATCCAGACGACGCAGAGAAGATGAATTCAAAAAGAAATCAGAACTGTCCCCTGGATTTCTCGATTGGGAGCAATATCATTTGTGACTTTTGCAAAAGAAAGTTTAGCAGGCTGTTGGAGATAGAAACCAGATCCCTGTGGATTCAAGAGTGAACAGGAGGTGAGGAAAGGGAAGTAGCAAGTATAGAAGTATCTCTTTGAAAAGTGGAGAGATACTGCCCAACATCGAAAGGGAGAAAATTTTAAGGACAGGGCCCTATGAAGAAAGAGGGAAGGGAGGGAAAGAAGGAAAGAAGCAGAGAAGGAAGGACAAAAGGGAGAGGAACAGCATGTAGTGATGTTTACGATAATAGGGTTTTTTGCTTATGTCTCTAAAATTCCGTGAGATGTTTGCCCTGAGGCTATTACGATTTACAGTGATATTGAACATGCGACCTTTCAGTAGTTTATGTGCTCCCGAATCCCTCTGCTCCAACCTCTCCAATTAAAAAGGCTTGAATTATTTAAATTTCCCTAAAAACATTGTATGCGATAGGACTTTCTTTCGGATGTTTGGTTTTTTGCTTTTGCTCTTCAAAACCTTGAAAAAAGGAACTTTGACATGGTGAAGCAGTTGACTTTGGAACCCGGTGCCTCCTGACAACCCTTTGGTACCTCCAGTTCTCAGGCCATCGTGGCAAGCAAACCTTCTGAGAGTAGTGCCAAAGACAGTGTGGCCAGTCATCTTTCCCGGCAATACCAAACGCTGTCAGAGGAACATGAAGAGCTAAGGCCTAGAAGCAGATCATCCGTGATGTAATCTAACTTACCAGCTGCCTTATTTGTAAAGTAAGAGACGTAGGAAACCAGGAGTACATACCGTGAGCCTGTGAAATATCACTTGGTATCCACACCGTGTTTATGGGCCCTTGAGGGATAGAAGCCAAGTTCTGATATCATTACCTCTTCAACATGGCAAAGGTTGAAGCACTACACCTGAGGTAACTTCAGAGTTTTATATTGCAAAGATGTTGAGGGTATGTTACTTAACGATCACTGTTTGATTTAAAGATACACGCAGTTTGCTTAGGGCCCTGCGCTGGTCCCCGGCAGTCAGAGCTGCAGCAGTAAAGCACAGGCAGTGACAGATGGTTATTAGCACAAGGAAACCTCCTAAAGGGCTCCAGCAAGCTCTCGAGGTCCACACATTGAACTGGAATCAGCGCATTCCCAAAGTTGAGAGGTTTCCAACACACGAGGGCAAGGGGATTAATGGGAGACAATCAGGGAACAAAGGTCACAGAGCCGCAGGCAGCACAGTCCCAATTTATTAAACAGCCTCTAATTAGGATTGGCCTGGTGCAAATGTACAGGCAGGGCTCAATCAATAGTTCAAACTGGAATTCTGTAACAAAGAGAGAGAGAGAGAGAGAGAGAGAGAGAGAGAGAGAGAGAGAGAAAAGGCTCCACTCCAGAAACCTCAGAAACCTTCAAACTCCTGGAAAAATAAAATGTGGGAGGGGGCATCTTTTTTGGCCAGTGTAATACTGTTGTTTTTATGACATCCTATTTTTTTTTCTCAGTCTTCCAGTCCTTGGGCATTTTCTATGTAAGTAATATTGACAGCTTTTAATTTTTAAAAATTAACTCTAATTAAAACTTCTAAAAAAAGGGCCACAGTAGGGACCCGACAGTTCCCCTAATGGTTGTAATGCTAAAGTAAAGGAGAGCAGTGAGGCAAAGAACCTATGGTATTCTCATTCCAAAGTGCTCCTGAATGCCTTCTAACATGTATGTATTCACAGCATTTATACACACACACAAACACACACACACAATTTCCTAATGGTAACTCAAGAAGAGTAAGTTCCAAGTAGAAAACTATAGGAGAGATTAGAAGTGGATATAAATCATTCCTGAAATAAAATGCTAACACAGGAATCAAATGAATAACCAGGAAACAAGGTTTTAGTCATTAATCTACTGTCTCCCCACAGAAAGGCAGGTAACATCTTTTAAACTCAGGGCAGATGCCAGGTGATTAATTAGAAAAGGCCGCCAAGAAATCCACGGAATAATGTATCATGGAAATACTTTCTATCTGCAAAGATATAAAGGTGAGGGTGCCCCATGCCTTGAACAACGGAGCTGGGCAGCTGGTGAAGAGGGTGGAGAGAAGCCAATGATGTAACTCAGACAGGCATCCCAGGAAACAGTTGGGAAGCTTATTATTGTTACTTCCTTTCTATCTAGGGGGATGGGAAGGAGGCTGGGTTGAATCACACGCACACAAAACGTTGTAGCACATAGTTGTTATCTTCAAACTTTAAACAGGTATAGGATATATACCAACAGAACAGGAAACAGCCATAAGAAAACCCATAAAATTGCTATTGCATAATTAAGGCCAAATGGCAAACAAAATAAATAAATACAATGTCAGTTCTTTTCAATGAAAATATCATATAAAGTCTAATCCACATGGGCTCAATACTCTAAGAGGGAAGGTGTCTTTCTTGTAAATATAATTTTTACGAGGCAAACTTTTAAGAGGAAATCCCACTACTTGAAGTGCTTTCTTAATGGCCTGAATTCCACTTAACACAGTTTGTCACTAACCCAATCATCGACCAGATGGCCTGGAAATAAAGGTGTCTATTCGAGGGTCTTAAATGATCTGAGGATTCAGAGATTTAGAGCTTCCCAGTTCTGTGTCCAAGGCATGATGGTGGCGAAAGATGGACAAACTGCTCTGACTTCTTTGCACTTGGAAGCTGCACCCGACTCCAGCCTCACTGCTGTGTGTCCGAAGCAGAACGGTCCTGAGAGGCTCAGAGCCCAGCGATAACTAGCAACACAACACAACTTGCGACAGATTGAACGCATCTCCTCACTGGAGGCAGTTACCGGGCTACTTCGGAGCACGCTAAAAAAATTTGGCTGGTCAGTATGAAGAAGGAATTATCTGGAGAATTGTATAAAGGTGTAAAAATGTCATAGCACTTCTGTTCTTTGCGATATTTTTCTTTAAAATAAGTCCAGAAGAACAATAAGTAGACTTAGGTCAGACTTTGGGCACTCTGCATAGCAGCCTTCAAATAAGGTCTTTTTTGAACTAAAAAACTGAATCTCTTCTCTGAAAAAACAAAGTTTAGGTCACTGAAGTCTCTGGGAAACTCATTTTAACCTAAAGAGATACATAGAATGAGGTGGAGCCGTCTTGAATTCCTGCTGGACGGCTGAACTACTAAAATATCATATGGGCAGGCAGTAAAAAAATCCATAGAAGGGATTTGAAGACTTGCTGACAAGTAAGCATAATTTTGATCTTCCCCGACTTAAGGAGCTTTCTTAACAAATGGTCCCTCTTTGGGGTCTCGGGTTTAAACAAGGGCCATCACAGAATCTCTTAGGGTGGGGAGGTGGGGGGGGGACAGTAGTGACCAGCCTTTCTGCTATGAAAAGTTTGTCTTAGGGTTTGTCCATGATGGTGTTTTAGTTACACACAGGCTAATCCCTAATGGCAATGAAATAGGATGGCTCCAAGGCTATGAAGAATCACAGGGGAAACAACTGCTGTTGGAAAACTGGTAAGCAGGGGCATAATCATTCTCTCTCTCTCTTTTTTTAAAGATTTTATTTATTTATTTGACAGAGATAGAGACAGCCAGCGAGAGAGGGAACACAAGCAGGGGGCGCGAGAGAGGAAGAAGCGGGCTCATAGCAGAGGAGCCTGACGTGGGGCTTGATCCCATAACGCCGGGATCATGCCCCGAGCCGAAGGCAGTTGCTTAACCGCTGTGCCACCCAGGTGCCCCCATAATCATTCTCTTATTTTACCCTCCTTTTCGGGGCCGGTCAAGAAATACGATCTAAAAATCACGTTTTTCTCTTCAGCTTAACTGGGTTGTATATTTTACTGCCCAGTGGCTTATGCAATAAATGTTACTGAAAGGACTAATTTAAGATCTGAATTTATTTTAATTAGTCTTTGTAATACTGCAGCAGATGTGAGTCTGCTTATATGGAACCTGTACTGGCTGAGAATCTCAATGAAGTCGCAAACATTTTCCATGGCTGGAGAAGACAGTTTTAAATAATATGAACAGGAAGAGGAAGTCAAAGGAACAGGGAAAGAAGGGAGAAGGCATGTGTGGTTTTGGACATGTTTCCTGCGCACATGCAGCCGGTTACGGTGGGGTCGTGGCGTGGTATTAATAACTGACAGCTATTGTTAACTCCTATGGAAGAGTAGATAACCTTACGTGGAATCCATACCCAGATCCTGGGCTGCAGAGTAATGAGTCCCCCTGGAATGAAAGCTTCGGCCTTCTTTGTTGTAACTATTGATCTACTGTAGAGGCCTGATGTGATTTAGATGAGGGAGGAAGAGATAATGGCATTGATTATTCTATTTGGGAAGCAGACTAAGATAGAACTAAGGTACAATACATGAACAGAAAAAAACCCCACTCAATCATTCCTTGTCTTTTCTTTGCAGTCCAAGGCAACACAAGTTGTCATAGTGACAGGGGAATACATCTTGATAAACAAGTAGCTTTGAATTTCAGGGACACTTTAGTGTAACAAAACCCTAACATTGTTTTGCTGTCCGTGGATGACAGTCCTGGCAAAGCCCTGGATGGTGGCCTACCAGTGAGGCGTGAACTTGAGGGACCAAGTGCTCACTCAGGGAGAAGACCAATGGAGGTCTCACTTTCTCACTTCATTAGGTAAAAATGTCTTTGATTCAAAACTGGACTGTGTAATGTAATGAATGCAATTGGGCCCATCTAGACAGTTTGGCATAGTTTAGTTTCTCAAATGGGGATGGAGAGGCTGAGGGGTGGGGGATTTTACCCCCAGGGGACATTTGGTAATGTCTGGAGCCAGCCTGGACTGTCATGACAGAGTGGTGGTACAACCTTTATCTGGTGGGTAGGTCCCAGGGATGGTGTCAAACATCCTACAATGCACAAAGCAGCCGACACAACAGAGGATTATCCAGAGCAAAACATAAATAGTGCCAACATCGAGAAAGCTTGCTCTAGTTTATTTCATGACAGAATTTCCTAGAATTTGTTTAGAATTGTTCACCAAAAAGCTGCTCAAATGCTTAATAGATTGCCTCGGGACAAGAATCCAAGAGAAAAACAAAAATGTAAAACAGGGTCCTTGTGTTTTTTGCCTGGGTCTTATCAGACTCTAATGGCCTCACTGTCAGCTGCTTGAAAGCTGTTTCAACTACAGCAAATCACTGCTAAGCACCACCCCGCCCCGCCCCCGTTAACCCCAGCCACTGCATTCTGGGGAGAAAATGAAGAGGTGGAATAATGGCCTTGACTTCCACTGGGTTAATATTCCAGGCCTGAATAACACTAAATAATAGATTGGGGGTAGATTCAGAATGTCTTTCCTGTGACAAGCAGAGAACAGGAGGGACCAGAGAGGAATTGTGTCACGATGTTCTGGAATACAGAGTCAGAAAGAACCAAGATCTTATCTGTTGGAATAAGCTGCTGTGGAGTCAGTCTAGCAGCTCTGAGCTCGGACTCGTCAGGTGACAGAGCTGGCTGTAGCACATACCGAGGTGGGATTCTGAAGCAAGCTCAAGTTCTCCTGAATGCTTATTGTCTCACTTGCAAAGTGGGCTTACTGGTATCTTCCGCATACACTTAGGATGACTTTGTGGTATACTGCAGTTATTTTTGGTTCTAATGACCTATTTTGCAGTTGAGAAAATCACAGGTCAGCAGCATGGATTAAAGGCAAACAGCAAATCCAGGGGGGCCTGGGTGGCTCTGTCGGTTAAACATCTGACTCTTGATTTCAGCCAAGGTCATGATCTCAGGGTTGTGGAATCAAGCCTCCTGTCAGGCTCCTCGCTCCATGGGGAGTCTGCTAGAGATTCTCTCTCTCCTTCTACCTCCGCCCTCCTCCCTCCCTGCTCACATGTGCACTCTCTTTCAAATAAAGACTTAAAAAAAAAAAAAGGTAAACAGCAAGTCTGAAAAAGCCAGAGCTACACATGAAATCTGGCCCAAGGTCAGGGTTCTGCCCATAATGTGGGTCACACATCTCTTTCCTTTGATTCCCATGAACACTCCTACTGCATCAACAGTGGAAGTACATCAGCACCCATCAGGCACCAGGTACTATTCTGAGTACTGGGGACACATACACAAGTAAGACATAAGCACTAGAATCATGGTATGGGTGAAGTGTGAAGGGAACACGGGCTGGGATTACATGTTTGGCCGCATGGGATTGGACTGATTTAAAGCTGAGATGGTCATTGAACTGGACTCTGTATAATGAAAAAAGTAGGGATGGGGTGGAGCAGGGAAGCCCCCGAATCTCCAGAAACAGCAAAATGTAGTGTTTGGGATGCCGGTAGGTGGGCAGATAATTACAGGATTCAATAGGATGCTACATATTCTGTCTTTCATGAATGGAAATACCTTATGCTGATACAAAACTACAGTTTACAAAGCATTCCCATATGCTCTGCTACCACTGCCACTACAGCATGAGGAAATGAACATTTATTGAGCACTTACTATGCACCAGGAGCTATGGTAAACATTTTACAAGAACCAGCTTGTGTATTTTAAACAAGCAAACACAATCTATCAGGAAGACGCTACTATCACTGTGAGGAAGGAAATTATCAATTAATTAATTAATTATGAAGAAACTTAAAAAAAGGGGGATTTGGTGACTTGCCAAAAATTACATACTAGTTAATAGCATGCTTTGGCTGAAGGAAGGATCTTTTGACTCCATGTCAGTGCTGTCTTAATTAACAGTTACGTATACGTCTTACATCTTCCCTTTCCTCCGTATATGTTCATCCCTCTCTAGACTTTAAATTCTCTGAGGGCAAGGACTATCTGTCATTTTGTGTCCCTGCAGTTTGGGTAGGGGTGGGAGATAGAGATGGAGATTTAAGTGTCTAGAGGAGAATCAAGATTTAAGATATGTTGGTGGAATTTAATAAAGATTTAGCACTGGAAATTATCTCAAGGGGGTACTCTCCTTTAAAAGGTATTGGTAAAAATAAAATGATCCTGAATATGAAAGAACCAGCTCAATTTGAAAAAGAACAATGACTGTAGTCTTTATCGATGGTAGAATTAATAGAGAGAACTCTGAATAATCCCTTGTTTGCCCAGCCTAAACTATTTTCTCAGGTTCAGGCCATAAGAGTGAGATTCCAACGAGTTTTCATCAGCACGTGTGCCCCCAGCAAGGCTTTGAATGAATGAAAACTTTTCTAAATACTGAGCTTTGCTTGCTGGGAAGTAAGAGAAGTTATTTTAATAATGCTGCCAGTAGTCCAGTAAGGATTGAACTAAAGAGTTCAAGGCTCCCCTGGCCTGGTGCCCATTAGGCTAGTGGGCCTCTAGATATATCTGAGTGTCTGATAACTCAGAGAGCAGATGGCAACACCAGGGATTTTCTCTCTTATAACTGGTTCTTTTAGACTAGTGTTCAAATAAATTTTAATACTTGAAAATTATAAACACTTAGATCACATACTGATTGTGATATTATGATCAACATTTTGATTTCAGGGACTTGCATCAGGTTCTTGGGTTCTTGATGGGAGGGGTTGAGGATGTGTACATGTGGGAGGGTTGTGAATGACTGTGGCCAGAGAGAGGATATAGTAGATCATATTTTCCAAGATGGCCACATCAAGTTCTTTCATCCTACATACTCTTCTTTGAGTATCTTCTCTTGATATCTGTATGCCTCTCATCAAGAAGTGGAGTTAATGTTCCCTTTGAATTTGAGCAGGCCTGGGACTAGAAAGGAAGTGATGTAATTTCTGAGGCAAGGTCATAAAAGAAGATAGAGCTTCAACATGGTCTCTCTTGGGATACCTGCTCTGGGAACTCAGCTGCTGTGCTACGAGGAAGCAGAGGCCACCTGCAAGTGATCTGGCTGAAAGCCCCAGCTAAGAGCTCAACAAATAATCACTATCAATTGCCAGGCACAGGAGTCCTTTGAGGTGACTCCAGTTCTAGCCACTGACTGCAACTGCATGAGAGACCCCAAGTGAGACACTTAGCTGAACCCAATCAACCCCAGGACCATAAGAGATAATACTGTTTTAGCCACTTAGTTTTGGGATGATGTGTCATACAGCAATAAGTAACTGGAACAACTAGTTCACTCACTTCCTATACTGTGTTCACTTTTATAGATTTAACATCTTTTATGCTTTTGGTATATGCAACATACATATATTACATGTGAGAAGAAGCCAGTGATATGATATATAAAACCTTTAAAAAGGTTTGCTAAACTCTTTGGGTTTTATATATATATGTACATGCATATATACATACATACATACGTACATATATATATATATAGAGAGAGAGAGAGAATGAATCTGAAAGCATGTCTCAGACAGTTCCAAATCCTGCATCATAATTTCTCAAATTTAATTTAGAACTTTGCATTTCTGCTGACATTCTTGTTTCTTGTTTTTTGCTGAAATTGGTTTTTAATGATAATCTTACTGCTGTGGGCATTTAAACTATGAATTCTGAGATTAGCAGTGGAAGTTGAGTTAGAGAGATCTCATCATATTCAGGTAGCTGAACAGCCAAGCAAATCACATTGTGAACTGTCACCCTTACTGCTGATAAATATCTTTAATCCCTTTCAAATATATTCCACTTCCAAGGCTATTCATAATATGGTTTTCCCCCATCATCAATTCTATTCATGTAGGTTGCCAAAGCCCCCCAAATTATTCTCCCTTTCAATAAATTATCAGAATATAATTAATAAAATATCAAAGGTGTACTTGACCCAGGTTCTTACTGTCTTTCAACGGAGCAGGTTAAAAAAAAGTACCTCCACTTCTATGGCATGAAGACACAGGCAAAATCATATATAGGGTCAATACAAGTCCTGCGAATTGGATTCAGGGGAAAGACTTCTCTCTCTCTAAATTGGGTTCAATCACCCAAATGGTAGGGCAAGTGAAAGAGAAGTAGCAATGAGAATGGGCTGATGCTGGCATAAATCTGAGGCCAGTTAATTGAGCGTTAGTTGATGGTGCTGGGTCCAGATTGCTTATGGCATACAGTACAGCCATAACCTGACTCCTGGAAAGAATTTTCAAGATTCCAAAGACAATTTAACCCTGCAGACTAAGTCCTCAGACATTTCCACTGGCTCCCTGTCTAACTGCTCTACAGTTAAAAAATAACGCTCAAATAAAAAGAAAATACAACCACACAAGAGCTCAGTGGTAGTTAAGGCATATGCTGAGCTGCTAGCCCTTGGGGTTACAGATAAAATTCAGTTCCTGCTCTGAAGCTCAAGATATAAATGTATTATATTAATTTGCTAGAGTTGCTGTAACGACTTGGCTTAAACATCAGAAATGTACTGTCTCATGGTTCTGGGGGCCGGAAGTCCGAGATCAAAGTGCGACAAAAAAGCTTTGCTTGACCAAACTTTAGCCAATCTTCTCAAAGTTCTCCTAGCCCATCTGTGCACTTCCTTGTAAAATGTGTTTTTAGGAAGAATCCTGCTAGGCCGCGTCATCTCCAGCCTTGATATCTGATCAGGTTTTTCATGCTCCACCATTCCCTGGTGATAGATATCTAACCCTGGCCTATCTTCAGCAAAAAACCCCCAGTAAGTTTATTTAGCCAGAACCTCACCCTTACCCCTAATGTTCCTCTTGGTAATTTTCCATCCACTGATCCCCATCCTGTACCTTGGCTGTAAATTCCCACTTGCTCATGCCGTGTTCGGAATTGAGCCCAAACTCTCTCCACTGTAAAATCCCACCACACTGGTCTCCATGCCTATTGTGATGGTCCTGAATCCTTACCGTCTTCACTAATTGTCACTGAATATATTATTTTCTTTAAAGGGTGCTGGTAGAGTTGGTTTCTTCTGAGGGCTGTGAGGGAAGGTCTATTCCAGGACTTTCTTCTTGGTTTGTAGATGGCCATCTTCCCGTTCACATGGCATTCCCCCATGTGCGTGTCTCTGTGTTCAAATTTCCCCTTTCTATAAGGAAAAACCAGTCACATTGAATTAGGGTCCCACCCTAAGGACCTCACTTTAGCTTGATTACTGTAAAGACCCAATATCCAAAAAAGGCTATCTTCTGAGGTCCTGGGGATTAGAACTTCAACATATGAATTTTGGGGGAAGGGAGGCACAATTTCACCCATAGCAAGTATGATGGTCAAGTAAAGAAAGAAAGTGCAGTGCAAAAAACACAACAACAGGAGCCCTTGCAGTGTTTCTGGAAAGTCAAGGCATACACAATTAAGACATAATTCAGCAGTATTTAGTACAGATTCAGAGACTTCTAGCATGACACTGCCTTCAATATCAGGGCTCAAAAGGGATCCCCAGAATTGTACATGCTCCTTGCAAGGCCTCCTCTCAGTTGCCCCACAATACATATGGTATTCACACTACTTTCTGCCCAGAGGCTTCAAGACCAATGTCACCATGGCTGCTGCCCCTAATCCTGCCACCACCATTTGAAGCCGGGCTCTCCCCTCATCTCCTGCGCGCTAACTCCCATCAGGCTGTGGGAAGCCTTCTTCTGCACCTTCTGGAAAACACAGTCTGTCACTGGCAAAATACCCATACCCTTGACCTGTTTTCTGAATATTGTCTTCATTTTTGCCTGTCTGAATCTTGGTACCACCAAGCAGGCTGTTTCCCGAGCCACTCTCTCAGTTGGTAGCCATTTTTCTCCTACAGCCCTCTTCTCATTAGATCCAGAAGTGAGGTACAAGTCTTTCTTGCTCCTTCTAGATTCTTCTTCTTGTTTTCTCTTAAAAAGAAATACCGTTGAATCTTGTCTTCATGCTATTACCTTGTAGTTATCTACCACCTCCCAGGGCAATCTCTCTTACTTCTTGAAGATTTGAGCTCCTGGCTCACTCTTTACAAAACTACTCCTATTATAACTCATGATGAGTTTTATATACATGTAGGAAAGTCTTCCAAAACCTTGGCCTCTCAGTTTCTTGGTCTCCTCTCTTCCAATTATCTTGCTCTCCACTTACCTCAGTCATGTGACTCCCATCATCATCATACCTAAGCCTTGCCATTTTCAATACCCATGAGATAATTTTACCTCCAACATCCCATTCTATTCCATACCACGACCTCATATATTTCATGCCCATTCCAATCCTTCAGTCCTGTCAGCTCCAATAGTTCAATACTCATTTTTCACTGTTCCTCACCCTTTTCTGATGACCTCACCCATCTCCACGTTCTTAATTCCTTATTCAGCTGAAATGTCATGGACAATCAGTAGAGTGACTCCTTTACTTACATCTTTTAACACCCTCATCCTCTCATTTTGATACACCAGCAGAACAAATGTTAAACCCTCTTAAATTCACCTCTCCACTATTCCACACCTATATGAAGATGTAGAAAACACAGCCCATGTTTACTGGGCTGACTTCAAATCCATGCCTTTATACTTCTTTTCTGTTCTTTCCTCATCCAACTCCCGGTGACTTTATTCAGCTTCACAGCTCAATATTTCTTGGAAATTTGGCATTAGGGAACACAACTCCTTTTTGTCATGATATGAAATTCATTTTATACGTGAAGGGTAAAAGTTATTTTAAAGGGGGAAAAGTTATTTTTCTCTAAAGACAAAATTCTCCCTGAGAAGTCTTTTACTAGTTACTTCTGTGGTTGCAGTTTAAGAAGTATTTCATAAAAATTCAGAAACTTTAGGCAACTGAGATTTTACTCCTACTGATGAATCTGAAAGATCGCGTAGTTGATACTCTAAAAATCAGTCCTTCAAGAAATGTGGTTCATCAATTTCTTTTTAGAAGAAGATGTCACCACTTACCATTCCTAGTTTTCTCTCAGGCAAAGTGCTGTTCTACTTTGGACATACTTAATGGGCCAGTTATAGTTACTCAAAATGTATAAATGCAAACTGATGATAATGTCTTCCACTTAACATCATCTCTGTTTTCAAGCACTGAATGTGAATTTGAGATTTGAGAAAAAGCACTTATATGTCATGTATATGTATTTTTTTTCATTGTCTCTGTGTGTGTGTGTGTGTGTGTGTGTGTGTGTGTGTGTGTGTGTTTGCTTTTGCTTTTTGAGAGAGACTAATTTCCAGTTGTAGTTTGACTTGCATTCCTTTCTTCTCTTAGGAAGTTTAATACCTGATTCTAATCTAAACTCCCTATTTGTGTACAAAAAAATGACCGAAGTGTAACTGTGGACCCCTTCCTTAATCCTGAAACAAACTAATTACCTACTCAAAGATTCTCCTTCCCCTATTGATCTGCTTCATGGATTTCCCAACATAGAATAGGATTTACTTGTTTAAATCAAATACTTTCCTTTATAGCACTGCAAACTGTTTTCTGGTACCAGCCTGTCATTGTGATAGACATTGCTGCTGAAAGGTGTGATTCTCTAGAATTTAATGGAAAAAAGGGATAAAACACATATTGATGAATTTTGTTGATATTAAAATAAGTGACTTTTAAATAAAACTTTATAACTATTTTCAAGGTAAATATTGGGGAAAGATGGTGGTTTCAATACTGGAAAAGCATATTTCCATTTCCTTAAATTCCCAATTCCCTTCTACAAACAAAGTAATGCATACCATCCCTAGTGGTCACAAAAAGTACCTGAAACTGGGTCTACCTAGAGGATACAGAGCCTGTTATCTCAGTTTTAATAGTTCCAGTGAATCTGTTGGTTTTTCATCTAAGATGCTCACATCTCTTAAGTATGAGAAGGGTATAAAAATTAAACAGGCAATACTTGGACAAATTTGGAATTTATTATTCATAGTCAAATCATTAAGATCTTTTCTGTCCTTTTCATCTTAAAGAAATTTTCATATTTTGCTTAGACTTCTAGATAGTGTATATATATATTTTCTGCTCCTATTAAACTGATTATATAAGTTAAAAATCATTAGTGTGGTAAATTTCATTAATAGATGCTAACATTAAAAGATGTTAACATTAGTTAAACATTGTCTGGCTTGTAAAAAACATTCTTATCATACGGTATTATCATTTTTATGTACTGTTAGATTAAAACTGTTAATATTTACTTAGGATTTTTGTATCTATTTGCATGAGAGAGATTAGTCAGTAATTATTTCCTTCTAATAACCATCTTTTGTAAAGATTTTGGTAACAAGGTTATCATAGCTCATAAAATGGCTCAGGAGTACACATCTGTATACGATTCTAATTATGTATTTCTTAAATGTTTGGTAGACTTTCCCCCTTGAAACAATGTGGACTAGAATTTTCTTTCTTGGAGACTTTTAACCTCTTTGTTTTTGATGTTTTGCAGCTTCATTATGATTTTTTTAAGTGTGGATTTCTTTGTGTTTATTTATTCTGTTTTGGATTTTATGGCTTCCTGACTCTGAGGATTAGTATTTTCTCCATTCTTTATATTCTGTCCTCCCAATACTCTGATTATATTTGCGTTATTCCTTCTTAAATTCTCCATGTTTCCCAATTTGTCCTTTATATTTTCCATCTTCTTGCCTTTCTGTGCTGTAATCTGAAATTTTCCTTTTAATCTATTCTTCAATTTTCTAGTTCTCTCTTCAGCTGTGTCTAACCCTCTGTTGATTTTAGTTTCATTCATTATTTATTTATTGTTTTATTTCTAGAAGTTCTATTTAGTTCTCTTTCAAACATCCTCGGTTATTTATTTATTTATTTATTTATTTATTTATGAAGGCTCCATGCCTGGCGTGGAGCCCAATGTGGGGCTTGAACTCACAACCATAAGATCAAGACCTGAGCTGAGATCAAGAGTTGGATGCTTAACTGATCCACCCAGGCACCCTATCCTTGGTTAGTTTTTAAAGACTTTTGCTTCTGGCACACACTTTCACTTCTATATTTTATTTCTTTAAACATATTAAGCATACTCATTTTATATTTTGTTTCTGATAATCGTAGTATCTAAAGTCTTGCTTATGGAGTCTTGTTTGCTCATGTGTTTAAGTTTTCCACTGTAAGCTCATTACATACTGTCCATGACATTTCTTTGAAGGCTAGGTTGCAGGTGGGTTTCCATACAGAATTTGTCTCTGTAAAGTTACTGATGGAATCTTCAACCCAGAACTGCTGTAAAGTGCATTCCCAACTTGAAGTTTGTGAATGACTGGTGAGTATGAATTTGGTTGGTAAACTCATCCAGTGTCTGCTGTTGTTAGAGATTTTGAGGGAAAATGTTTTCTGCCCAGTGCCAATTTTCCTGTTCTACCCAGATAGGCAGTTTTCATTGTTTCTCCTAGGATATAGATGAATGTTGAAGGGCTAGTTTTTTTCTAGTTTGCCTTTACACTTTATGCTAGGAGATATTCCTATTAAATTTGCCATCCTGGGAGAGATTCTCTAGTCTGTAACTCCTGTTCACCCTGAGATCATAAAGTTCAAGATCAACTTGAACAAACATACTCAGGGTAAATGCTGCCTTCAGTAATCAGCTCACATCTCCTGTTCTTTCTTTGAGTAGTTTTTGATGTCTGTGAATTTTTAACATTTCTAGTCTCTCATATAAGCATTTAAAGCTTTTTAAAAATTCCATTATTTTCAGTTCTTCTTAGAGGCAGTGTCTATGCAGAGTTTATAGTCTATGATCATCTATGATATTGCCAAAAACAAAACTTGGAGTCCTTTTGAAGACTGGAAAAACCCTATCTAGGCTTGATGTTTTTTGTTTAGCTGAGTTGACATATTAAAATAATTACAAGTTTCAGAAACAGCAAAGCATATATTTGCTGCTAATGTCATTCTGTGGCTTGGGTCTTAATTATATAAGAATGTCAATTTTCTTTTGTATAAGAATGGGAAATAATGATTATTTGATCCTTTTAGTTCTTTGAATTTTTAATAAATAGGCTTCATTATTTAACTTGTTTTCAAAAGCCTAAATGAAGCAAGATTTTAAAGACATTGCTTATGTCTAATCTGGAACCTGTAGAAACTTGAAAACTAGTGGAGAAAATGCTAGATATTTAAAGAATGGCTTATAGATTTTTAAAATAAATTCTTTTTCCTTTCTTGGTACATAAAAACATCAAGAGTTTACTGTGCTTGAAATTTATAAGTTCTCACAAACACCTTTTCCACATGTTGGCATAAAAATAAAATAACTGAAGAACAACAGTCATCTCTTAAGGGATCACAGGTCCAGCAAGGAAATGAGAAATAAAACTTTCAGTCTAACATTTAAAAGGCTCAGGTTTCATATAAAGGACCTGAGCCTTTGGAGAGTTTTTCACTGAGACAACGCATGTCTCAAGTGGAGGCTTTGGTGTGAAAGATCACAAGACATCATTTCTTCAGTTTAATAATCCATTTAATACTATCTTTCAATCCCATTTCATGCTCAGTAAAGCAAGAATAAGTGAACTTTTTGCTGACATTGGTTTTGTTGAAGAGCTTTTGTTTATAAAGCGGTGGCGACATGATCTTATCATGGTCCATCATTATTGGGTTGCTTCTGTCCCCCATCCACGTAATGCTTTCCTGTGATGTGTGCAATTTTTTCATAGCAATGACTCCTGTCTTATGCTAAAGTGGTTTGACAGTACTTGCTCGCTTTTAGAAGAGAGACACATTCCAACTTTCTGCCTCAAAAATCTATTTAAGTGTTCATCTTTACTCAACCAACTCTGAATTTTGAGGAGGAAATGTGAATTCAACTGTTTGAAAATGAATAAAGGCAAAGGAAACTCTGGGCCACGGAACAAACTTTGGAGGGGCTGCATAGTGGGTACTTGATGACTCTATGCTGAAGCTTAATTCTTCCATGAGCTGTGCTTACCTATGACACACAGGCCGACAATTAAGTTACTGAGAAAAGGAGTCGGCGGGGGGTGGGGGGGTCGATCAAAGAAAACTCAGCCCTTAGCATTATAGCTACTTAAGATCTGTGAATGTTATGTACTGTATATCTCTATTTCTCCTGTTTGAGATTTATAATAGTAATCAGAGAATGATATGAGTCTAGGTTAAAAGATGTTTACATGGGGTTTATTTTAATGGACTGACGACATTTGCAGGGAAAATACATTATTATGGTTTTCATAAAAGTTGGATACTGTGGCAACTTTCATCTTAAATTTCTATAGCACTTCATGGGCTGCTTTCACACAATCAGTAATATTATTCTTTCTTTTTCAGATTAAAGAATGGAAATTTAGAGAACAAATGAATGACCTCATCAAAGTCCCATAACATGGTGTTAGGAAAGCCACATCCAGAACCCAGGTTTTCTGACTCATAAATCAGCGCTCTCTCTAGACCAGTTATGCTCCTTGACATCCCAGGAATTCCATGATGTCCCTCTGTTTATCCTCCCTCTATCACACCTGGGAGGGCACACAAAAATCACACAAATTGAAAGTTGATCTAGCTGTTCACTGCAAATCTAATCTCCAGTTTAGGAGATTCTTTTTACCATATCACAAAATAAACATCAATTTCCAAGCATAGCAATGATCTATTACAGATTCATTAAAATTGGCCAATGGATAAACACACCACTAAGTAACTAAAGAGACAGTTTAGAAAAATATTTATGAATAATAGCTCCCAGAAGGATTTCACATCATGATGAAACAGATTTAAAATCTCCACTGTGTGTGGAAAATACTCCTGATAAGAGTTCTTTCCCAGAAGGGCTTGAAGTGAGGTGGAAAGTCAGGACATGTGTCTAAGAGAATATCAGATTCCAGTCACCATCATCATAAAGGTAGACAGAGGAATGCAGAATGTCTTAATGGCTCTGATGTGTACATAAATGTTTGGATAATAGAGAAAAATCTTACACATAAAAGTAGAGAGCTGCATTTTAGGGAAGAGAGCTGGAAACNGATGTAGAAAACACAGCCCATGTTTACTGGGCTGACTTCAAATCCATGCCTTTATACTTCTTTTCTGTTCTTTCCTCATCCAACTCCCGGTGACTTTATTCAGCTTCACAGCTCAATATTTCTTGGAAATTTGGCATTAGGGAACACAACTCCTTTTTGTCATGATATGAAATTCATTTTATACGTGAAGGGTAAAAGTTATTTTAAAGGGGGAAAAGTTATTTTTCTCTAAAGACAAAATTCTCCCTGAGAAGTCTTTTACTAGTTACTTCTGTGGTTGCAGTTTAAGAAGTATTTCATAAAATTCAGAAACTTTAGGCAACTGAGATTTTACTCCTACTGATGAATCTGAAAGATCGCGTAGTTGATACTCTAAAAATCAGTCCTTCAAGAAATGTGGTTCATCAATTTCTTTTTAGAAGAAGATGTCACCACTTACCATTCCTAGTTTTCTCTCAGGCAAAGTGCTGTTCTGCTTTGGACATACTTAATGGGCCAGTTATAGTTACTCAAAATGTATAAATGCAAACTGATGATAATGTCTTCCACTTAACATCATCTCTGTTTTCAAGCACTGAATGTGAATTTGAGATTTGAGAAAAAGCACTTATATGTCATGTATATGTATTTTTTTTCATTGTCTCTGTGTGTGTGTGTGTGTGTGTGTGTGTGTGTGTGTGTGTGTGTTTGCTTTTGCTTTTTGAGAGAGACTAATTTCCAGTTGTAGTTTGACTTGCATTCCTTTCTTCTCTTAGGAAGTTTAATACCTGATTCTAATCTAAACTCCCTATTTGTGTACAAAAAAATGACCGAAGTGTAACTGTGGACCCCTTCCTTAATCCTGAAACAAACTAATTACCTACTCAAAGATTCTCCTTCCCCTATTGATCTGCTTCATGGATTTCCCAACATAGAATAGGATTTACTTGTTTAAATCAAATACTTTCCTTTATAGCACTGCAAACTGTTTTCTGGTACCAGCCTGTCATTGTGATAGACATTGCTGCTGAAAGGTGTGATTTTCTAGAATTTAATGGAAAAAAGGGATAAAACACATATTGATGAATTTTGTTGATATTAAAATAAGTGACTTTTAAATAAAACTTTATAACTATTTTCAAGGTAAATATTGGGGAAAGATGGTGGTTTCAATACTGGAAAAGCATATTTCCATTTCCTTAAATTCCCAATTCCCTTCTACAAACAAAGTAATGCATACCATCCCTAGTGGTCACAAAAAGTACCTGAAACTGGGTCTACCTAGAGGATACAGAGCCTGTTATCTCAGTTTTAATAGTTCCAGTGAATCTGTTGGTTTTTCATCTAAGATGCTCACATCTCTTAAGTATGAGAAGGGTATAAAAATTAAACAGGCAATACTTGGACAAATTTGGAATTTATTATTCATAGTCAAATCATTAAGATCTTTTCTGTCCTTTTCATCTTAAAGAAATTTTCATATTTTGCTTAGACTTCTAGATAGTGTATATATATATTTTCTGCTCCTATTAAACTGATTATATAAGTTAAAAATCATTAGTGTGGTAAATTTCATTAATAGATGCTAACATTAAAAGATGTTAACATTAGTTAAACATTGTCTGGCTTGTAAAAAACATTCTTATCATACGGTATTATCATTTTTATGTACTGTTAGATTAAAACTGTTAATATTTACTTAGGATTTTTGTATCTATTTGCATGAGAGAGATTAGTCAGTAATTATTTCCTTCTAATAACCATCTTTTGTAAAGATTTTGGTAACAAGGTTATCATAGCTCATAAAATGGCTCAGGAGTACACATCTGTATACGATTCTAATTATGTATTTCTTAAATGTTTGGTAGACTTTCCCCCTTGAAACAATGTGGACTAGAATTTTCTTTCTTGGAGACTTTTAACCTCTTTGTTTTTGATGTTTTGCAGCTTCATTATGATTTTTTTAAGTGTGGATTTCTTTGTGTTTATTTATTCTGTTTTGGATTTTATGGCTTCCTGACTCTGAGGATTAGTATTTTCTCCATTCTTTATATTCTGTCCTCCCAACACTCTGATTATATTTGCGTTATTCCTTCTTAAATTCTCCATGTTTCCCAATTTGTCCTTTATATTTTCCATCTTCTTGCCTTTCTGTGCTGTAATCTGAAATTTTCCTTTTAATCTATTCTTCAATTTTCTAGTTCTCTCTTCAGCTGTGTCTAACCCTCTGTTGATTTTAGTTTCATTCATTATTTATTTATTGTTTTATTTCTAGAAGTTCTATTTAGTTCTCTTTCAAACATCCTCGGTTATTTATTTATTTATTTATTTATTTATTTATGAAGGCTCCATGCCTGGTGTGGAGCCCAATGTGGGGCTTGAACTCACAACCATAAGATCAAGACCTGAGCTGAGATCAAGAGTTGGATGCTTAACTGATCCACCCAGGCACCCTATCCTTGGTTAGTTTTTAAAGACTTTTGCTTCTGGCACACACTTTCACTTCTATATTTTATTTCTTTAAACATATTAAGCATACTCATTTTATATTTTGTTTCTGATAATCGTAGTATCTAAAGTCTTGCTTATGGAGTCTTGTTTGCTCATGTGTTTAAGTTTTCCACTGTAAGCTCATTACATACTGTCCATGACATTTCTTTGAAGGCTAGGTTGCAGGTGGGTTTCCATACAGAATTTGTCTCTGTAAAGTTACTGATGGAATCTTCAACCCAGAACTGCTGTAAAGTGCATTCCCAACTTGAAGTTTGTGAATGACTGGTGAGTATGAATTTGGTTGGTAAACTCATCCAGCGTCTGCTGTTGTTAGAGATTTTGAGGGAAAATGTTTTCCNTGTTTTGGATTTTATGGCTTCCTGACTCTGAGGATTAGTATTTTCTCCATTCTTTATATTCTGTCCTCCCAATACTCTGATTATATTTGCGTTATTCCTTCTTAAATTCTCCATGTTTCCCAATTTGTCCTTTATATTTTCCATCTTCTTGCCTTTCTGTGCTGTAATCTGAAATTTTCCTTTTAATCTATTCTTCAATTTTCTAGTTCTCTCTTCAGCTGTGTCTAACCCTCTGTTGATTTTAGTTTCATTCATTATTTATTTATTGTTTTATTTCTAGAAGTTCTATTTAGTTCTCTTTCAAACATCCTCGGTTATTTATTTATTTATTTATTTATTTATTTATGAAGGCTCCATGCCTGGCGTGGAGCCCAATGTGGGGCTTGAACTCACAACCATAAGATCAAGACCTGAGCTGAGATCAAGAGTTGGATGCTTAACTGATCCACCCAGGCACCCTATCCTCGGTTAGTTTTTAAAGTCTTTTGCTTCTGGCACACACTTTCACTTCTATATTTTATTTCTTTAAACATATTAAGCATACTCATTTTATATTTTGTTTCTGATAATCGTAGTATCTAAAGTCTTGCTTATGGAGTCTTGTTTGCTCATGTGTTTAAGTTTTCCACTGTAAGCTCATTACATACTGTCCATGACATTTCTTTGAAGGCTAGGTTGCAGGTGGGTTTCCATACAGAATTTGTCTCTGTAAAGTTACTGATGGAATCTTCAACCCAGAACTGCTGTAAAGTGCATTCCCAACTTGAAGTTTGTGAATGACTGGTGAGTATGAATTTGGTTGGTAAACTCATCCAGTGTCTGCTGTTGTTAGAGATTTTGAGGGAAAATGTTTTCCGCCCAGTGCCAATTTTCCTGTTCTACCCAGATAGGCAGTTTTCATTGTTTCTCCTAGGATATAGATGAATGTTGAAGGGCTAGTTTTTTTCTAGTTTGCCTTTACACTTTATGCTAGGAGATATTCCTATTAAATTTGTCATCCTGGGAGAGATTCTCTAGTCTGTAACTCCTGTTCACCCTGAGATCATAAAGTTCAAGATCAACTTGAACAAACATACTCAGGGTAAATCCTGCCTTCAGTAATCAGCTCACATCTCCTGTTCTTTCTTTGAGTAGTTTTTGATGTCTGTGAATTTTTAACATTTCTAGTCTCTCATATAAGCATTTAAAGCTTTTTAAAAATTCCATTATTTTCAGTTCTTCTTAGAGGCAGTGTCTATGCAGAGTTTATAGTCTATGATCATCTATGATATTGCCAAAAACAAAACTTGGAGTCCTTTTGAAGACTGGAAAAACCCTATCTAGGCTTGATGTTTTTTGTTTAGCTGAGTTGACATATTAAAATAATTACAAGTTTCAGAAACAGCAAAGCATATATTTGCTGCTAATGTCATTCTGTGGCTTGGGTCTTAATTATATAAGAATGTCAATTTTCTTTTGTATAAGAATGGGAAATAATGATTATTTGATCCTTTTAGTTCTTTGAATTTTTAATAAATAGGCTTCATTATTTAACTTGTTTTCAAAAGCCTAAATGAAGCAAGATTTTAAAGACATTGCTTATGTCTAATCTGGAACCTGTAGAAACTTGAAAACTAGTGGAGAAAATGCTAGATATTTAAAGAATGGCTTATAGATTTTTAAAATAAATTCTTTTCCTTTCTTGGTACATAAAAACATCAAGAGTTTACTGTGCTTGAAATTTATAAGTTCTCACAAACACCTTTTCCACATGTTGGCATAAAAATAAAATAACTGAAGAACAACAGTCATCTCTTAAGGGATCACAGGTCCAGCAAGGAAATGAGAAATAAAACTTTCAGTCTAACATTTAAAAGGCTCAGGTTTCATATAAAGGACCTGAGCCTTTGGAGAGTTTTTCACTGAGACAACGCATGTCTCAAGTGGAGGCTTTGGTGTGAAAGATCACAAGACATCATTTCTTCAGTTTAATAATCCATTTAATACCATCTTTCAATCCCATTTCATGCTCAGTAAAGCAAGAATAAGTGAACTTTTTGCTGACATTGGTTTTGTTGAAGAGCTTTTGTTTATAAAGCGGTGGCGACATGATCTTATCATGGTCCATCATTATTGGGTTGCTTCTGTCCCCCATCCACGTAATGCTTTCCTGTGATGTGTGCAATTTTTTCATAGCAATGACTCCTGTCTTATGCTAAAGTGGTTTGACAGTACTTGCTCGCTTTTAGAAGAGAGACACATTCCAACTTTCTGCCTCAAAAATCTATTTAAGTGTTCACCTTTACTCAACCAACTCTGAATTTTGAGGAGGAAATGTGAATTCAACTGTTTGAAAATGAATAAAGGCAAAGGAAACTCTGGGCCACGGAACAAACTTTGGAGGGGCTGCATAGTGGGTACTTGATGACTCTATGCTGAAGCTTAATTCTTCCATGAGCTGTGCTTACCTATGACACACAGGCCGACAATTAAGTTACTGAGAAAAGGAGTCGGCGGGGGGTGGGGGGGTCGATCAAAGAAAACTCAGCCCTTAGCATTATAGCTACTTAAGATCTGTGAATGTTATGTACTGTATATCTCTATTTCTCCTGTTTGAGATTTATAATAGTAATCAGAGAATGATATGAGTCTAGGTTAAAAGATGTTTACATGGGGTTTATTTTAATGGACTGACGACATTTGCAGGGAAAATACATTATTATGGTTTTCATAAAAGTTGGATACTGTGGCAACTTTCATCTTAAATTTCTATAGCACTTCATGGGCTGCTTTCACACAATCAGTAATATTATTCTTTCTTTTTCAGATTAAAGAATGGAAATTTAGAGAACAAATGAATGACCTCATCAAAGTCCCATAACATGGTGTTAGGAAAGCCACATCCAGAACCCAGGTTTTCTGACTCATAAATCAGCACTCTCTCTAGACCAGTTATGCTCCTTGACATCCCAGGAATTCCATGATGTCCCTCTGTTTATCCTCCCTCTATCACACCTGGGAGGGCACACAAAAATCACACAAATTGAAAGTTGATCTAGCCGTTCACTGCAAATCTAATCTCCAGTTTAGGAGATTCTTTTTACCATATCACAAAATAAACATCAATTTCCAAGCATAGCAATGATCTATTACAGATTCATTAAAATTGGCCAATGGATAAACACACCACTAAGTAACTAAAGAGACAGTTTAGAAAAATATTTATGAATAATAGCTCCCAGAAGGATTTCACATCATGATGAAACAGATTTAAAATCTCCACTGTGTGTGGAAAATACTCCTGATAAGAGTTCTTTCCCAGAAGGGCTTGAAGTGAGGTGGAAAGTCAGGACATGTGTCTAAGAGAATATCAGATTCCAGTCACCATCATCATAAAGGTAGACAGAGGAATGCAGAATGTCTTAATGGCTCTGATGTGTACATAAATGTTTGGATAATAGACAAAAATCTTACACATAAAAGTAGAGAGCTGCATTTTAGGGAAGAGAGCTGGAAACCGAAGGCAATGACTGGGGTCAGCTCCCATACTGCCATGAGAAGTTGAAGTCCTGGGGTGAGTCGCTAGTCCTCTGAGCCTTGGCATTCTCTGTACACATGGGATAATGACTTATACCACAAAGTGGTTTAAAGGAGTAAACTAGGTTGAGTGTGAAAGTCTTTTGTAGATCGTAAAGCAATACACAAGGTAAGGCAGTGTGAGGGACAGGTTGTCACATACGGCTGTAAAACTTGGCTGTGGATTTTGTCCTGACGGTACCAACCATCCAAGTCATAAAACCACTCTTCTAAACTGCCTTGGACGCTTTACAGACAGACTCTCTTCTGCCCCCACCCCCACCCCATGGCTGTTCTTTGACTTGATGCACCAATTCATGAAGCCATGTGGCAAATGCCAGATGTGGCATGTGGGAAATGGTGAAGTAAGATTTGTGCCTCCTTAGAGCATTACCGAGTATTTTGTACACTTTGGGTAATGCCACAGTAAGCCACTGCTAAGAGCTGTATTCATGGGATAGCTCCCATTCACATCCGAGGTGCTATGCTTTGATTACTAAATATAACTGAAAAAATATGTTCATTAAAAAAACTTTCAAGGAAGCACATAATTCTTTCTTTCCCTCACCTGGCTCTTTGTTTCCTTTTTCGAATTCCTAGAACTGGACATCATNTGACTTGATGCACCAATTCATGAAGCCATGTGGCAAATGCCAGATGTGGCATGTGGGAAATGGTGAAGTAAGGTTTGTGCCTCCTTAGAGCATTACCAAGTATTTTGTACACTTTGGGTAACGCCACAGTAAGCCACTGCTAAGAGCTGTATTCATGGGATAGCTCCCATTCACATCCGAGGTGCTATGCTTT
>NC_048227.1:92338558-92366897 GCF_002007445.2 Ailuropoda melanoleuca | reverse complement strand
AAAAATGGGGTCCCGCTGGTTTTTTTCCTACACTCTTTTTCTGTTGTGTTTAGGCTCCCACA
Organism: Ailuropoda melanoleuca; assembly: GCF_002007445.2. Lineage (NCBI taxonomy): Eukaryota > Metazoa > Chordata > Mammalia > Carnivora > Ursidae > Ailuropoda > Ailuropoda melanoleuca. Next base: position 92,366,835 of record NC_048227.1, on the reverse strand, counting down.
GTGGATCTACTGAAATCGGATTTCCCCTAGGATGTCATAAGTATAAATGAAGTCTGCGATATCTTGAACAATCTTTTACCATAGTTTCTAGCAGAACAAGAATGAATCTAAAATTTAAATCTAATTTAGATTTAGAACTATGAAGGAAGAGGACAGAGTAGTGAGTTATTTTCTTAAGGAACAAGGAGGCACTGTAGAGTAAGAGATCTTTCATCATTGCTTTGCTTCTGTTCCCAGGCTGATGCGTGCACAGGGACTTGCGGGATAACTAGGGAGGCATGTGTATGAGCAGACAAAGCCCACAAAAGGGAAGAACTCACTCTCCCCACATGTTCCCTTCTTCTAGATGAACTGGAGGCAGTGTATATACCGAGACACAGTACAAAGTGAGACATGGCAGTGGGGAATCCGCTAGAAGGGAACCGAAGAAGATGCTTCCAGATGTTCGTGTTGAGATTCTCAAATAGCTATCATTGCTAGAATGTCCTCACAGAACTGCAATGTCCTTTTGGGTTTGTTTTCTACTAACCAAACCAAACCAACCAACCAGCCAGCCAGCCAGCCAGCCAGCCAACCAGGATAATTTAGGAAAGCAGCTCGTTCTTGAGCTGTACTCAAGCAGAGAATTATTGCACAGTCCTTATTAAAGGTCATGTGGTGTGCCAGAGGAGCATGGTCTCTGCTTGCTTCCATTCTGGAAATTCTGTATCTAAAGCGGTGCCTGGCACATGGTAGGTACTCAATAAATCTATGTTTAGTGGAGGAATGGGTAAAGGAATAACAAATTTGGTTAAATACATTCAACTTGAGTTTTATAAAAAAAATACATGTATTTTAACTGGCAATCCTCATATGGAGAAATAGATCATTCCCTATAATAGCCACAACCACAGGATAAATTGTAATTTCTATTTGATTTGATTAAGGAACACTACAACTCTGGAATAGAAAGAAAACAAATTGAGACCCTGTTCGTTTTGATTTTCTGTTATTTCTGTGTCTTACTAATAAGCCAATCAATAATATGAATAAATCCCTGCAGTCATTAGTGAGTCTCTTTGGTGAACTTACCAATTTCTTCTTAAGGAAGGCAATTACAGAATTTAAAACCCATTCAGTCTTCCACAGAATTTCCCCCTGCTGTATTGAAAATCTAAATGGTCCATGCAAGTAGAGGTGACTGCATTTTGAGTGCTAGTTAGTAGAATTTTTTTAAGTTACAATTTTACTTTTAGATAATAGTAGATTCAGATGCAGTTGTGAGAAATAATACAGAGAAACCCTGGCTATCCTTTACCCAATTTTTCCTTAATGGTAACAATTTGTAAAACCACATGTAGTACAATATCACAACCTAGATATTGACACTGATAGAGGCAAGATAGAGAACATGTCTATACCACAAGGATCCTGAGGTTGATACACCCACCTTTTGTAGCACACCCTCCTCCCTCCCACTTCCAGCCCACCTTAACACGCTCTCTCCATTTCTGTAGTTTTGTCATTTCAATAATGTTACATATAGAGTAATGCAGCATGTAATCTTTTCAGCATCAGTCTTCATAGATTCACCCACATTATTGTTTTTACCAATAGCTTGCTCCTTGTTATTCTTAGGAAACATGTCATGATATGGATGTACTGCAGTTTGTTTAACCGTTCACCTGGTGATGGACATCTTGACTGCCTCCAGCTTTTGGTTATCGTGAATCAAGGTGTTTTAATCACTCACGTACAGGTTTTTGTGTGAATGTAAGTTTTTATTTCTCTGGAATAAATGCCCAGGAGGGCAATTACTGGGTGGAATTGTTGTTGTATGTTTAGCTTTTTAAAGTCACTTGCAAAACTATTTCTAGAGTGACTGTAATATACATTCTCTCCAGCAGTTTATGAGGGATCGAGTTTCTCTGAATCCTTGCCAGCTTTTGGGGTTTTCACAATTTTTTTTTCTTAGCCATTCTGTTAAATGTGTATAGATAGCTCAATGTGGTTTTAATTTCCCTAATGGTGCTGAACATCATTTCATGTGCATATCTGGCATCTGGGTATCATCTTTGATGGAAATGTCTTCATGTCTTTGTCCATTTTCTAGTTAAGTCCTTTGTTTTTAATGTTGATTTTTTTCAGAATTCTTTATAGGGGTGCCTGGGTGGCTCAACTGGCTGAGTGTCTGACTATTGATTTCCACTCAGGTCATGGTCCAGGGGTTGTGAGATGGAGCCCTGTGTTGGCTCTGCGCTCAATGCGGAGTCTGCTTGAGACTCTCTCTTTTACCCCTCTGCCACTCCTGCCCACCCCACCCTCTTCTGTGCTCTCTCTCTCTCTCTCCCTCCTCCTCTGTCTCAAAAAAAACGAATTATTTGTATACTGAAGGTAGTCATCCTTTGTCGGATATATGATTTGTAAATATTTCTCCCACTCTGTAGCTTATTTTTTCATCTCATTAACAGGGTCTCTCACAGAACATAAGTTGTTAATGTTGGTGATGTCCAATTTACCAATTTTTCCCTTTTAAATATTCTTTCTGCTATCAGAGTTTTCAATGTGACGGTTTTATCTTACTGTTCTCTGAGGCTGATGACACAGACACAATATCAGGTTTCCTGAACCTGTTTTAAGGTAAAATTCGCTGAACTCTGTCCATTTTTCCACCCAAGGAAATGAAGGACAGATAAAAGCATTTCTCCCTGATAAGATGCATTTTTTTTAAAGATTCAATATCTTCTTTCCCCTTAGCTTTATTAAGTGAGATAATATTGACATATACTATTGTGTTAAGTTTAAGGTATACAACAGGATGATTTGAAACACATTTATATTGTGAATGATTACCAAAATTAGGCGATTTAACACTTTCAACACCCCACATAATTACCATTGCTTTTTCTATGGCGAGAGTATCTAAGATCTACTCACTTAGCAACTTTCAAGTGTATAATACAGTAAACTATAGTCATCACCATACTGTACATTATATACCCAAAACTTAGCCATCTTATAACTGTGTTTGTACTCTTTGATCAACATCTCTTCATTTTCCCTACCCCAGAGGCCTGACAACCACCATTCCACTTTCTATTTCTATGAATTTGGCTTTTTTAGATTCCACATTTAAGTGATATCATACAGTATTTGTCTTTTTCTATTTGACTTATTTCACTTAGCCCTCAAGGTCCAACCATCTTATTATGAAAAAGCAGAATTTCTTTCTTTCTTATAGCTGAACAATATTCCTGTGTGTGTATGTGTGTGTACATGTGTGTACCATTGGACTTAGATTGTTTTCATGTCTTGACTATTGTGAATAATGCTGCAATGAACATGGGGGTGCAGATATTTCTTTGAGATACTGATTTCATTTCCTTTGGATATATACCAAAAAGTGGAATTGCTGGATCATATGTTAGTTCTATTTTAATTTTTTGACAAATGTCCATACTGTTGACCCTAGTGGCCACATCAATGTACGTTCCCACCAAAAGCGTACAAATGTTCTCTTTTCAACACTTGTTATCTCTTGTCTTTTTGATATTGCCATTCTAACAGGTGTGAGCTGATATCTCATTGTGGCTTTGATTTGCATTTCCCTGACAATTAGCTGCACACCTTTTCATGTACCGGTTGGCCATTTGTATGTCTTCTTTGGCAAAATGTCTATTCCAGTCCTCTGCCTATTTTTTAAATCAAATTATTTGTTTTTGCTATTGAATTATATAAATTCCTTATAAATCTATATTAACTTTTTTATCTTATATATGCTTTATAAATATTTTCTCCCATTCTGTAAGTTGTCTTTTAATTTTGTTGATTGTTCCTTTTGCTGTGCAGAAGCTTTTTAGCTTGATGTGGTCTCACTTATTAATTTTTGCTTTTGTTGCTTGTGCTTTTGTGACACAACCAGAAAATTGCTGCCAAGTCCAATGTCAAGGAGCTTTTACCTCATGTATTCTCTTAGGAGTTTTATGGGTTAAAGTCTTACATTTAAATCTATTTTGAGTTAATTTGTGTGTGTGATGTAATAGGGGTCCAATTCATTCTTTTGCATGTGATTATTTGGTTCTTTCAGGACTACTTATTAAAGAGACTATATTATATGTTGGCTAATTGAACATAATAAAAAATAAATTTAAAGATAACTTTTTTAAGGAAAAAAAAAGACTGTCCTTTCTCCATTGAATATTCTTGGGTACCTTGTCAAATATTAGTTGACTGCATATGTGTAGGTTTATTTCTGGGCTCTCAATTCTGTTCCATAGATCTATGTGTTTGATTTTCTGCCAGTATCATATTGTTTTAATTACTATAGCATTATAATAAGGGTTGAAATCAGTAAGTATGATGCCCCCAGCTTAGTTCTTCTTTCTCAGGGTTGCTTTGGCTATTCAGGGTCTTTTGTGGTTCCATATGCATTTTAGGACTGTTTGTTCTACATCTTTAAAAAGTGACATTGGGATTTTGATAGGGATTGCACTGATGTTATAGATCACTTTGTGTAGTATGAACATTTTGATAATAGTAATTCTTCTAATCCATGAAAATGGGTTACATTTCCATATATTTGTATCTTCTTTAATCAATATCCTATAATTTTCAGTGTACAGATCTTTCACCTCCTTGGTTAAATTTATTCCTAAGTATTTTATTGTTTTGATGCTATTATAAATGGGATTATTTATTCTCTTCAAGATAGCTTGTTAGCGTGTGAAAACGCAACTGATTTTTGTATGTTGCTTTGTATCCTGCAACATTTCTGAATTTATTAGTTCTAACAGACTTTTGGTGGAATCCTTAGGATTTTCTATGTATAAGGTCATCATCTGAAAACTTCTTCCTTCTCAATTTTGATGCCCTTTATTAATTTTTTTTTCTTGCCTAATTGCTTTGGTTAGGATGTTCAGCACTCTGCTGAATAGGAATAGTGAGAGTGGGCAACCTCATCTTATTCCTGACCTCATAGGGAAAGCTTTCAACCTTTCACTATTAAGTATGATATTAGCTGTGGGCTTGTCAGATGTGGTCTTTTTATGTTAAGGTACATCCCTTCTATACGCAGTTTGTTTAGAATTTTTGTAATCAAAAGGATGCTGAATTTTGTCAAATGCTTTTTTGACATCTGTTTAAATGATCATATAATTTTTATCTTTTATTCTATTACTGTAGTGTATTGCATTTATTGATCTGTCTATGTTGAATTATCCTTGCATTCTAGAGAAAAATCCTATTTGATCATAGTGTATTATTCTTCTAATGTGCTGCTGGATTTGGTTTGCTAGTATTTTGCTGAGAATTTTTGCATTTACATTCATCAGGGATATTAGTCTATAGTAATATTTTCTTGTGGTATCCTTTTTTGGTTTTGATATAAAGGTAATGTGGCCTCATAAAGCAATTTTGGGGGTGTTCCATTTTCTTGAATTTTTTTTTTTTGCAGAATTTGAGAAGTATTAGTGCTAATTCTTCCTTAACTGTTTGGTAGAATTCACCAGTAAAAAGCACTGAGCTTCTCTCTGTTCCTCAAGGAACTAGAAAAAGAACAAGCTAAGCCCAATGTTAGTAGAAAGAAAGAAATAGCAATTATCAGAATAGAAATAAATGAAACAGAGTTTAAAAAGACCAATGAAACTAAGAGTTGGCTTTTGAAAAGGTAAGCAAAATAGACAAACTTTTAGCTAGACCTATCAAGAAAAAAAGAGGGAGGACTCAAATAAAATCAGAAATGAAAGAGGAGACATTACAACTGATACCGTAGAAATACAAAAGATCATGAGGCGACAATGAACAATTATCACCAACAAATTCGACAACATATAAACCCTCAGATGGACAGGTCTGGTGTCTGGATCAAGGAGGGTGGGTCTGCAGCCTAAGTTCACTGAGATAGACCTGACATTTGCATACGTGGTGGTAGGCCTGGGACCTGGGTCCATGTGTTTGGGCCTGGATCCTGGGTGCATGGGGGCTCACCCAATGCTGGGGCAGGCTGGGAGCCTCAGCTCCCAAGAGTCAGCCTGGAGCCTGGGGCTTTGGGAGGACTGCCTGAAGATTGAGTCTGTGGGAGACAGCCTGGAGCCTGAGACCACCCAGACCAGCTCAGCATTAAGAGACCAGAAGCCTTAGGCTACAGTATCCTTCCAAGAGCCTGGAACTGTAGGAGACAGGGCAGGCTGAGACTGGTCCAGAGTCTAGGTCCACAGATACTGGCCTGGCACTGAGGAGGGCCAGGGGCTTGGGTTCATGGAGTTGGTGTGGCACTGGTGTGGGCCTGGTGTACGGTCTATAATGAAGTCAGATGCTCACTTCACTCTCTTTCTGCCATGGAAGGGTGTTTCTTTCCATGCTGAGGTGCCTGGGCTTGGGGAGGCGATGGGGTAATGTATCTTTTCTTATTTCTGTGTTCCACTCAGGTACTATAATTCCTACCTTTTGTGAAGGCATTTTGTGCATGGATAGTTCAAATTGATATTTCTTTGAAGGAGATACATACTAGAAGTTCTTANGATTTTATTTATTTATTCGACAGAGAGACAGAGACAGCCAGCGAGAGAGGGAACACAAGCAGGGGGAGTGGGAGAGGAAGAAGCAGGCTCATAGCAGAAGAGCCTGATGTGGGGCTCGATCCCACAACGCCGGGATCACGCCCTGAGCCAAAGGCAGACGCTTAACCGCTGTGCCACCCAGGCGCCCCCAAATTGATATTTCTTGAAGGAGATACATATTAGAAGTTCTTATACTGTCANTTTATTTATTTGACAGAGATAGAAACAGCCAGTGAGAGAGGGAACACAAGCAGGGGGAGTGGGAGAGGAAGAAGCAGGCTCATAGCAGAGGAGCCTGATGTGGGGCTCGATCCCAGAACGCCGGGATCACGCCCTGAGCCGAAGGCAGACGCTTAACCGCTGTGCCACCCAGGCGCCCCCCCATTTTTTTCTTTAAAAATTTAGTCATTTTATATATGTTTGTGGTTCATTTTGAGTTAACTTTTATAAGGTGAGTCTTCAATCTAGGTTCACTTTTGTTGCCCGTGGATGCCCACTTGCACAGTACCATTTCTTGAAATGGGTATCATAACTGTGTTGAATTTCTTTTTCATCTTGTCAAAGTCAGTGGGCCATATTTGTGTGAGTCCTATTTCTGGATTCTCAGTTCTGATCCATCAATCTGTGTGTCTGTGAATAGACATCCTTGCCTTATTCCTGATCTTAGGAGAAAAATATTCAGTTTTTCACTATTAAGCAAAATTTTAGCAGTAAGTTTTTTTGTTGTGGGTACTTTTAATCAAGTTGGGGAAATTGTGGAAATTTTCTTCTATTCCTATTTTCCTGATTTTTTTTTTTTTGTAATCAAGAATAGGTGTTGAATTTTGTGAAATGCTTTTTCTGCATTAATTGTTTTTCTTTCCAGGTAATTTTTCTTCTTTAATCTGCTAATGTGGATTATATTGAACTAGTCTTATATCTCTGGAAAAAATCCTAATTGACCGAGGAGTATAGTTATTTTTATATTGCTGGTTTCTATTTGTTAATATTTTGCTATGGTTTTTTACATCTCTATTCATGAAAAATATTGGTCTGCAATTTCTTTTTTTTTTTAAGATTTTTTAAATTTATTTGACACAGAGAGAGACAGCCAGCAAGAGAGGGAACACAGGCAGCGGGAGTGGGAGAGGAAGAAGCAGGCTCCCAGTGGAGAAGCCTGATGTGGGGCTCGATCCCAGGACTCCGGGATCATGCCCTGAGCCGAAGGCAGACGCTTAACGACTGAGCCACCCAGGAGCCCCTGCAATTTCTTTTTTGAATTATTTTTGTCTGTTTTTGATATCAGGATAATGCTAGGTTCACAAGATGAATTGAATAATGTTCCTCCTCTTATATTTTCTGGAAGAGATTGTGAGAAATTAATGTCTGGTATAATTCCCCACTTAACTACCTGGACCTGAGCAGGCTCCCTTCCTCCCTTCCTCCCTTTCTCCCTTCCTCCCTTTCTCCCTTCCTCCCTTCCTCCTTCCCTCCCTTCTTTCTTTCTTTCTTTCTTTCTTTCTTTCTTTCTTTCTTTCTTTCTTTCTTTCTTCTTTCATAATGGATTTAATTTTTTTTAAATAATGGATTTAAATTTCTTAATAGCTTTAGACTTTCAAATAGGTTCACTTTTGTTGCCTATGGATTTCAGATTGGGTGATTGGTAGACTGTTTTTCAGAGAGTTGGCCTATTTTGTCTAAATTGTCAATTTTATGTGTATAGAGTCTTTTGAAGCATTTCCTTATTGTCTTTTTTTTTTTTTTTTTTTTTTTTGCTTGCAGGGTATTCTGGGTTGCACTGTCCCACAGAATTCATATGTTGAAGTCCTAATCCTCAGTACCTCAGAATGTGATCTTATTTGGAGACAGGGTCTTTAAAGAGGTAATAAAGTGAAGTTCTTAGGTTAACCTTAATCCAATGTGACTGGTATCCTTATAAAAAGGAGGTTTGGATGCAGAGATATGCATAGAGGGAAGACAGCCGTCTACAAGCAAGAAAAGAAACCTAGAACAGATCTTTCCTTCAAAGCCTTCAGAAGGAACCAAACATGCCAACACCTTGATTTTGGACTTACAGCCATCAGCACTGTGAGGCAATCTCTATTGCTCAAGCCCCTAAGTCTCTGTTAAAGCAGCCCTAGCAAACTAATACACAGGGTCTTTACTGATAGCCACATTTTCATTCTTGATACCAACCATTTGTCTTTTTTTTGTTCTTTGCTAATTTTTATCAATTTGTGTTTGCAAAGAATAGCTATTTTATGGATTTTCCATACTAGCTTTCTGCTTTCAATTTCATTGGCTTTTGGCTTTATTATATCCTTCCTTCTGCTTGCTTTGAGTTTATTTTGCTTTCCCCCCGCCCCAATTCTTGAGGACGGATTCTAGAATACAGATTTAAAACTTTTCTTCCTTTGTAATGTGTGCATGTAGTACAAGTTTGCCTTTCAGCACTGCTTTACCAGCTTTCCACAAATTTTGATATATCGTGTTTTCATTTTCATTCAGTTCAATGTATTTTTTAAAATTTCCCTCTGTGACTCATAGATTTAGAAGTGTTTAGTTTCCAAGCGTTTGGGGATTTTCCTGTTTTCTGTATGTTATTTACTTCTAGTTTTACTCCATTTTTTCAGAGAAAATACTGTATAATTTTAATTCTTTCCAGTTTGTTGAGGTTTCTTTTATGGTCCATGTTATGATCTATCTTGATGTAAGTTCTGTGGACACTTGAGAAGAATGGTTAATCTGCTCTTGCTGGGTGGAATGTGCTATAAATATCAATTAGATTCTGTTGGTTGATGTGTTGTTGAGTTCTTTTATATCCTTGCTAATTTTCTCTCTAGTTGTTCTATCACTTGTTGGGAGAGTGGTGGTTAAGTCTCCAACTATAACCACAGATTTGTTGGTTTCTCCTTTCAATTTTGTCACTTATATCTCCACATATTTTGCATCTTGTAGATCTTTCAGCTGGAAGCCGCTGTTGTTATACTAGAGCCCTGCTGGTATGGTGTTAAGGTAGGGGAAGAGGAAGTCTTCTATAATCTTATGATTAAATCTCAGTCTTTTAGTGGGCTTGTGTCCCTGGGCTGTGACTCTCACAAGTATTTCTTAGCTCCTCTTCTCCTTGAGCTTTAGGTGAGTAGAGGAAGCTGCTGTTGTCTGATACAACCAAGAGTAGAACAGAGCAATTGTTGTCTAAAAGACTTTTGTCCCTTTCTTAGCTCTTCGGTAACAGAGAGCAGGCTTTTGGGGGGCTGTTTATATCTGCACCCGTTGTTTCTAAATTGCTGGCTTCTTCAACAATAAATCTTGGGCATATGAGAGGAAAAAATTCAGCAAACTCATTGCTGCGTTGTTCCTTGGGTCCCAAAATCCATAGCTAATCTGTGGTGTTCTCCGCATTTCAGTCTTCTTATGCTTGTTTAAGATATGTGTCTGGAGTTCTTGCTGTATTTAGCAGAAGGAAAATGGAAAAGTATGTCTATTCCGTCTTTCCATAAGTAGAAGTCCTCCTGTTATTAAAATGTTTTAAGGTCCTAAATATCCATGACCTGGCTGAAAACAGATTAGACATCTCTTCTGGTACCATAATATTATTATGAAGAACCTATTTAGAAAGTTGAAAGTTTTGAAATTTATTTGACTACTTGATAATATCACTATCCTCCTAATTGGCTAATTTAGTAGCCTATCTCTTAAGTAAGGTACACTTGTATTGTATACTAATTCTCTACATTTTAAGTTAACACATAAGTTAATTTAGCTTGACCCCCCACCAGAAGTTGATAATACTGTACATAGTTCATATTTCTTTATATTTTATAATGTGTTAATACACAAACAAATTTGGAAAGGCCTTTGTCCAATGAATATCTAATTACAGCTGATTTTGATCTTTAAGAAATAAGGAAATATATAAACTATAGAGAAGGTCATTCCGTTACTGATCATACAGACTGCACCTTGTACAGTACCAGGCATACAATATACACTGAATGAATGAATGAATGAATGAATGAATGAAGATGGCATTGGGGATTTAATAAAGGTATTTTTTCCTCTGAAATAATGAAATTTTTGTAACTAAGATGTATATAGAAAATCTAAAAGCATCTAAGGGGGAATTTATACTTGGATATAGAGATCTTGCTTATGCATCCACATATAAAGTGTTTTTGGCTATAAAGTCTCATATTTATTCTTTCTATGGTAGATACACAGACATTTTTTAAATTTTTTAAATCAAGGAATCTTTTCTTCTTTCAGCATCATCCAAAGCATGAGAAATTAACAATCACAAAGCTAGCTCTCAGCTATCTACAATAAAAGTTAGTTAGTGGCTAAACTTCCTGAGCTCACTGAGAATTTTTTTATTTCAAAAGATGTTCAAGGGTCTGGTCATCAGAAGTTTTTTGTTTTTTTTTGTTTTTTTTTCAAGTAAAATATTACTTTTCTCCTTCTGCTTTCCAGGTCTCAGGATAAAGTGTTTCCAAGCAGTGCAGATCTCAAGCTGGGCTTCATCTGAGCTCTGTGGATTAAGCCTAATTGACGGGCAGAGACTAAGTAGAAAAGCAGGCCCTGGCCCAGCCGACACAAATCCAGTTTTTCCTTCCTAGTTCTCCAATGCCAGCTAAGTTCATTTAAATTCCTCATGGGCAGAGCTCTAGTTGCTAAAATCACTTACATCTAGATATGCAACATAAAAGAAACACTTCTGATGGCTGCAAATGTTCTGGGTAAAAGAAAGAACTCTGACTTCAGGATGTTCATCTGGTTGAACTGACTACTTACAGAAGATGAAGGAGAGCTTATAAAAAATCTTGGCTTTCTTCCCTATGGACAAAGTCAAGGTTTTCCACAGTCGTACAGGAAGTGGATCACATGGCTCTCTACCGCCTTAGGTCTTTAATCTCATCTCATCTTTTCTTTTCTTTTTTTTCTTTAATTTAAATTCAATTAACCAACATGTAGTACTTTGTTAGTTTCAGAGGTACTGTTCAATAATTGATCAGTTGCGTATAACACCCAATGCTCATCTTTTCTGTTGATACCTTTTCTGGTTACACTGCTTAAGATTTTACCCACCCTTTCCCCCTCAACACAAAAATATAAACTTATTCCCAAGTTCCTTTCCCTGTCTACTTTTTCTTCATAACGCTGATCATTATTCTGTGTGCTATATGTTTCACTCATTTAGGTGTATATCATCATTCTTACTCCACTAGAACGCTGACCCTACAAAGGCAGGGTTCTGTTTTCTTTGTTTACTTCTGTATCCTCAACAGGCCTCGTGCATAGTAGGTGCTCAATCAACATCATAGAAAAATGGTGAATGAATTATCAAGGAAAAAGACAACTGTCACAAATAGTTGAACCATCAGAATGATGACTGCTGATTGTACAATTCAATTGGTTTTAATCACAAAGGAAGCTTCAACAGAGGGAGGAAGTACTAGACTGGGGATAAGGCAAGTCTAGGCTGTCACTCTCTTATTGAGCAGGTCGCTTGGCCTTTCTGGGTATCAATTTCTCATCTTAAACAAGGAGACTAAGATAGAAGATCTCTAAAGCACCCTTCAGCTCCATCATTCAGGCATTCATTTGCTTTTTATTTCATGGTCTGTGAGAGACTCTAAGGCCAGAGTCCCAGGGAAAACAGAGACGGTTTCATTATGGTATTTCACACCTATCATTTATCATAGACTATGGTGACAGAAGTTAAATCACAAAAGATAGGCCAAAATAAAAAAGCTTAAGGTAGTTTAAAATGGAGCCAAAAGTAAAACAGAGGAACAAAACAGAGCAAAGAAAAAAAGAGAATAAAAGTGGAGGTGGGGATTATTCCATTGCATAAAAGGAACCTCATAGAAAGGACGATATCATCAAGAGAGATGGATTTCTAACAGTGTATGCTGATCAGAATCACATAATGAATTGTGATTTACAACACAAGTTTTGCAAATAGACTTGGTGCACTGAATTGTTCTAACTGGTCATGTTTTTAAATGACTACTGAACCTTTAATAATAATAAAAAAAACTTGACATGACATGCAGACCTTGAGATTACTGCCATGCCATAAAACAAGGTGATTTCACTTCCATAAAATGAATTATTCTCTCTGTTTGCCAATGCAAGGCCTGTGGAGCACTGTTCACACCAATTCTATTTCTTTACGCACTTTTTGCTCTTCTCCAATCAGAAGTCGTTGCACCAATGGAATTTCCACTTGCATATAAAGTGTATGGTGCCATGGACATATTTACTGTCACTTTTTATAAAAAGACTATATGTTTTCAGCCATGACAAGAGACCAGCTGGCTAATTTAGAGCGCCTGCTGAACATTGGAGGAAAAGTAATCATTTTATTTTTCACTGGCATATTTAGAAAGCACATGCTGAATATGAATGATTAGAAATACAAGAATTGTACAGATGTATGGGGGGGTATCCAAATGTCGTCATAGCAAATGCACAGCAATCCTCTTCATGACTCTGTGGTGTTTTAGACTAAAGCAATTCAGAAATGTTTATTTTTTAAGCAACAAAGGTTGGTTAAAACTGATTATATGGCATTTTACAATTTTAAAGGACAATTTTACTGTCAGTAATTGTGTCTTCTTAAAAATTTTATTAATTGACATGGGTTCTAAATATAATAGTCTAATTATTAGTAAACACGGTCCCTCTATTGATTATTCAGCAATCCAAAGTGTGAAATTTCATTATTATAACATTCACATGCTTAGTGTTTAATTTCAGAATCCAATTTAAAACTTAGGAATCCTATACCATGTCTCCAAGTACAAAATCATAATATGATTCCAGTGCCAAATGAAAATACTACATTTTATTTAAATTTATTTTATTTCATTCTTTTCAATTTCTATTTTTAATATTATAAATAAAAATAGTATTGCAATGATGTATGCTTATACTATGTAAATAAACAAATATGCATAAATTCGAGAGTGCATGATTAAAACTCACAGCAGTAAAAAAGCAAGGCTACTGCTCTAGAAAATAGTAAGTCTGAAACACTGTCATTCCTATTTGCTGCCAATTACCAGAACATATTTAACTTACCAAATACTTTTATAAGACAGGCATTATGCTAGGCATAGTGTGTGGAATTACTAATAGCAAAATAGATGGCCTAGGGTTTAACAAACTATACACCATAAAATGAACTCAAGTGAAATAATACAGTATAGGAACTAGCATGTCATTTCTCCAGAGATCCTATTATGTGGCCATCCAAAATATATGAGACTCCTAAAGCCAGCAAAATATGGCTGCTGCATTGCCAAAATAAATGCCTTCAATCCCCTTCCATTTTAAAATATTTGTCTCTTAGGTTCTGGCTCACAATGTCTTGTAATGAGTTTGATAGTCTAACTTCCCAGAATACTAGAGACAACAAGTCAGAAGGGGTTAGAGGGTATAAAAAATAGGGGATCAGTAATAGAAGGAAACAGTGACAGCTAAAAAGTAAAGGAAAATTCAAAAATAAACCCAAATGTTATCTCACATCATATTAAAAAAATTAACTAGAAAGAGATCATATCTATATATGAAAGCTAAAACTATAAAATCTTTAGAAGAAAATATAAGACAAAGTCTTTGCACCCTTGGTGTAAGGAACTACTTTTTAGATGTGGCACAAAAGCATGAACCATAAAAGAAAGCTTTGATAAGTAAGACAATCAAAATTTAGAACGTTGCTCTTTGAAAGACACCATTAAAAAAATGAAAAAGCAAACCATGGGAGAAAAAATCCTCCATACATATATCTGACAAAGGATGCATCAACAGAAGTTATTTAAAAAAAACACACAACTCTTACAGCTCAATAATAATAACAAAAAAAATCCCTCCGGCTAAAATGACAAAAGGTATGAGCACACATTTTACAATAGAAGATTCAGGAATGGCCAATAAGCTCATGAAAAGATACTCAATATCATTTGTTATCAAGAGAGTACAAATGAAAACCACCGTGATATAGTAATATACATCCTTAGAACAGCTAGACTTTTAAAAAAAGACTTATCATACCAAGTATTGGTGAGGATGTGGAACGACTAGAACTCTCATCAGTGCTAGTGGGAATGTAAAATGGTACAGTTACTTTAACAAAAGTTAAACATACAATTACCAATGATCCAGCAATTCCACTCCTAGATATCTGACCCCTAAAACAAAACATATGTTCATTCCAACTCAGTTCAAAGTTCCATGAAGCAAGGTGTACCATAAATAGCCAATGCCTTGCACAGTACTTAATACCTGGAAGATGCTTGTAGCAGGCATTAATTGAATGGATGATGACTAACTGACGGTATGCTCTAAGATTGAGCATGAAAGTGTATGGTATATTACAGTGACTTACATTTTTGCTTTTGTTTTAAGCTGTGAACCCCATTCATCAATAGAAACCTTATAAGAAACCCCAATAGGTAAAACAGATAAACCAATCTCTGCCCTGCCAACCCACCCCTCCTGACCTCCAGTTGCAACCAATGAAGAATCTCAACATGGAGTTGGCTGGACCTGACAGGGGCCATGAAAGATTGGCAGGAACCTGGGGAACTCACAAGGGAAATTACATATGGAGCAATGGGGCAAAGCCTGGGCATATGGAATGGGGTTTGGTAGTAAAGTGTTTTACAAACATATTCCTTGACTACCTGCTTCATCTTTAAGTATTATTTCTACTTCCCAAAGTCTAAAAATTCCCTGTAGCACTTCTCTGAG
This sequence comes from Ailuropoda melanoleuca, assembly GCF_002007445.2. Taxonomy (NCBI): domain Eukaryota; kingdom Metazoa; phylum Chordata; class Mammalia; order Carnivora; family Ursidae; genus Ailuropoda; species Ailuropoda melanoleuca. The sequence goes on along the minus strand of NC_048227.1, from coordinate 92,351,563 downwards.
CCTTCTGACTATACCAAGAAGAAGAAATTTATGCTGATTTCATGCTTTCGTGGCACTATGTGCTTCATCAAAGCAAAAAATGCCATAAATTGTAAGACACACCATTATTTTATGCAGCACTAAAAAAAATGTTGCCAATTAAGTATGGCGTGATGCGCTCTTGTCACTTAGAATTCTTATTTTAACCTACTGGAATGCGCTCTTCTAGGGTCATTTACACATAGAAGACATGTGACTGGTGATCATGATCTTGACCTCTTTAATACCTTTAGCACTGACAACTTATTCAAGAACACCACAGTTTAATTTGCATAACACTGTAGTCTCATCCTTACCCCCTGATTGAATCACATGTTGCAGGAAGTTAGATGGCTTCTGCTCAAAGTCAGCAGGAAGTTCAATGGAAGTCCAATGCTTTAATGCTAAGTCCTACACAATGAAGGAATCAGTAATGCCAGCCTCCTATCGCTTTGACATTTCTTTCATCTTGTGCAGATTGTATTTTTCAAATACAGCTGCGACCGTAGCTCCTAGCCCATATACCCTTCTAGGATTTTGCTCCCCAATCAAAAGGTAAAGTTAACTTCCTTCCCATTGAATCTGGGCAGTCTTCTGACTTGCTTGTGGCCAACAGAACACCTCAGAAGTGATGCCGCACAACCTCTGAAGCGAGGTTATGAAGGTGACTGAACTTCCATCTTGCTCACTGGACCACTCCCTCTGAAAGCCTCCAGCTGCCATGTAAACAGTCCAACTGCAGGCCGTCAAAGCATTTCAGAGCCCAAAGCAACCCATGTAGAGGGGCCACAGGGAGAGGTTCTGGGACTACATGAAGTGAGGCAGATGCCGGGCCTGCCCCCAGGTGCTGCAGCTCCCTGCAGCTCTACTTTCCTTGTGACTGTGACTGCATGACAGACCACGAGCCAGAACCACCCAGGCAAACCCTGCCTGAATTCCTGTCCCAGTGAGACTCCGAGAGACAAGAAAACGATCAGTGTTGCTTTAAGCCATTTGATTTGGGGGCTGATTTGTTACATAGCAAGAGATAACTAGAAAACATGTATTCCTAGGAATCTGGCAATTTCTCCTACCTTTAGTGGAATTGCTTGATTTGTGCTCTGCATTTCTTTTTCAGGTATCTCAGTAACAAAACATAAGCAGCTGCATCTATTTGTGGGTATAATTTATGTAAAGCATTTGAGTGGCTGCCTCACAAAAAAATATGAACTTGTGGTCATATTTACTTAATTAACATAAATATTTGCTTCACTAACATATATGCCTTCAAGCACTATATCCATGCCTCTAGCTCTATGGTTGATATCTATATATCTATCCATATCTATCAATATATCAATATATATCAATATCTAAATACATATATCAATATATATACCAATATCTGTAGTATCCTCAGTGAACACAACCCAGCTGAAGGCAATTTGAACCCCCATGGCCAAGTTCAAGGTTGTGCAGACAATCACAACCAAGTCATGACAACCACCTGGTTATTGCTGAAAAAGAATGTCACTCATTTTAAGATACACCCCAATTTTCCTTGTGACTGCGACTGCATGACAGACCACGAGCCAGAACCACCCAGGCAAACCCTTCCTGAATGACAGTAAATGAAGTATGGCATTCTCTGTGCCTCTCTCATGGCAGGTATCATATAGAAGTTGTTTTGCTTTGTATTTTAAGTATTTGTGTACGCCAACGTCATAAGTGCAAGTTGGATCACTTTGTTTACCTCTATAACTCTAACAGTTACAAACTTCCTGTCATGGATAACGCTTTGCTATAGGTGAATCAAATAATCCACCAGATAGACTCTACTTTAATATCACACTTTAGGACCTCAAGTCCTCAGATCTGGTTCTGAGACTTGTTCAACAATTTTTGCTTATTCCTGTCTGGCTATGAGTTTCACTTCCCACCATGACTATTCCAAACCTGTCCTGTTCTTAATTTCCCAAGCTTATTCCCATCAACTTGAGAATTGATAAGTAAAAAGGCCACAGGGGAAAGAACCAAGGTTTGGGGGCAAACAATGTTGAGTTTGCAGACTGTGTGGCCTTTGATAAGCAACTTAACTTCTCAAATCTCCAGATGCTTTTTTTGTAAAATGGGAGTATCATTACCTTCTTGGAAGGGCTGGAGTAAGCACTAGGTAAAAGTGTTATGTAAACTACCTAATATTAGAGTGCCAAGCCATAATAACCTTAGTTCTATTTTATTCCCTTATACCACCATCTCCCTCAATTGCCTCTTATTTTGTAGGAAAGATAAAGATCATCTTTTCAATTGCTCTCTATTTCATCCAAAAATTTACCTATATCTTTACTGTACCTGTCTTCATTGCCTCTTATCTCATTGAGAATATCCCTATTCCTTCAGAGAGTGTGAACATAATAACACTGTAGTGTCTCAATATCTTCACAGATAGATAAGGGGTAATGAAAGTAGCCGTTCATGGGGTTATTAGGATTTAATCAGTTACTGTCTCTTAAAACTTTAGGTCATTTCCTGGCACATAGTAAGTTCTAAATAAATGTTTACAATGAGTCCTGACATCTTGATTTTCTCATACCTTGCCTCTGGCAGTGAACAGGCTCTGCTCAGTGGTAAAATCCAAATGACTTGAGGTGGGGAATCAGAAGGCAGATGATGAGCTAAGCTTGAGTTTGTGTAGTATTAGAAAGAACTAGAAATGGTTGTCAAAGAGGCGAAAATGACTTCTCTGTCACTTTAAACATGGCCAGATCTTTCCTTCCGTCTGTTAGTCCCATCATTGTTGTTCTTCCCTAGTCTCTACCTTGTAAAACCTAATGCAAATTGTCTTTTGAATAAACATTCAATAAATATTTGTTGATGACCAACTATTGTTTTCAATAAGTCAATGAAAAATGGAGTTTGTCGACAGAATTTTACTTTAGTCAACTGTCAGGTGTACATTTTTAAAACTCACAGAACTTACTCCATGGATACCAGGACTTGGCCCAGGTTCCTAACCGTCTTGCATCTTTATGTATATCCATTGGCCTAGAAACACCTAACACACTTGGTGGTGATTCTATGGCAAACCATCAACCCTTTCTCCTCCAATGAGTATATATTGCTTAGTTTTTAACATACCACTTTCACCTTTAAGGATATAACAAAATGCAAACGTTTAATTTTATTTTCTTCCAAATAATGATTAAATTTATAAAAGTTTTTTAAAAAGATCTTTCATTATTGGATTTTCCAATTCATTAGCATTATTTATACATTTCTCCTATAACTTTGGACTTGATTGACATGGGTTTAAACTCATTGTTACTACCTTGTAGAAGTTATTTTACCTTACTGTATAATTGCTTTCTTCATATATAAAATACTATCTAGGAGGTAATTTTGAAGATTACATGAGATAAGCTTGAAATCAGGTAAAAGGGCACCTTGAATACAATAAGTGATTTAACAAAGCTGAATTTCATGGCACACATTTTCCAACTCCTCCTGACCCTTTGTTTTTGTTTTTGTTTTTGTTTTTTTTTTGTTTTTTGCTTTTTGCTTTTTGCTTTTGTATGTGAGCAGGACTACAGGAAGAATTTTAGAATACTGTCAACATTGCATTTTACCTTCTTGTGTCTAAGCTTTAGAGCATTAAAACAACAAAAAAATTGCTGACATTTCTGGAATCTGATTTGAAGTCCCTATCTATTCAATCTTTAACAATCCATATATGTGTGTAAATATTTCTTTTGTCTTTTTAGAACAGAGTTTTCCTCAGCTTATCCTCTATTAAAAGATATGCTTTAGATGATCTTTCCTGATAATCTAGGAGACAGGACAGAAACCATATCCAAGCCTATATAAACTTGATTAACAAAGCCTCTGAGATTACTATAAAGTACTCTCCAAATTTATATCCTAAGCTCCTGAGGTATCTAAGACATTATCTACAGTTATTTTAAATAAAGATCCTTCTGGGTTTCTGTAAGGAAAATCAGTAAATTTATTAACAAAACACAATCCAAGGCCTCTAAGATGACAGTGGAGAGATAGTCTTCACATTGTGAAGACCAAGGGCAGTGTAGACCATGTTTGCAATTGTTATCTCCAAAATCCACCAATGCCTTGACCATCTCTTTTTCATCCCTCTTGCAATCTGTCTGTCTGCTGACTTCCAGGGAATGAGACTCTGCACCTCATTGAAAATTCTAGCCCAGGAGAGGCCAGTAGCACAGTAGTACCTTCCTTCATGCCCTGTGGCTCAGTTCTGGACTTCGTTAGTTACAGAATAACAAAAGGCTATACACTAAACACACACACATACGCAAACACACAAAACAGGGTAAATATCTGAAATATTTATCTCCTGATATTGGATATACCACCCAGGAACAAATTTAAGGCTCCCTACTTCCTGAGTTCCATATCCAAGAAGACTGAGAGAGTAACAAACTCCATCTCTTCCACAGAAAGCCCATTTTCTCTGTTCAATAATTCAGGTGTGTCTACCTCTTCTCCACTATTGACACTAGAACCTCTCTTCTCTATGTCCTTGTGGAACTCACTGTACTTTATTCAACATTTATTGAGTACCTACTATGTGCCCAGAATAAATCCAGAACACAGTCTATGAGCTCTATCTTCTGAGTCACATTTCTTGCAGTTCTAGTCTATTCTGTTAATTCTCAGGAATTAACTAACTCCATGGTTCATATATTTAAGAATATTAATTTATACTTATCATATTCATACAGACAGTATTCAGCTCTAATAATTCAGCTATTGTGACACTCTTCTGTATGCAACAAGAATAAAGAATTTGTTTCTAAATGGAGAAAATGTGATTTAAATAAGATGCTTGGAATCCACATTAGACATGGCAATAAACAAACTGCCAATGGCACAAAAGAGGCACTGACCTTGTCATTAAGCAGCCAAGAGGCTTGGAATAAGTCATGTATCCTCACTAGAATTTAATTTCTTTATATGTACCGTAACAGGTTAGCCTGATGACCTCTCTGGACTTCTCTCTAAAATTTGATTCTGCCATGTGTCTCATTGTTAAATATGTTTTGCTATTTTGTTTAACATGTAAAATAAGGGACAATATTTTTAGAGAAAGCAATTGGCTGCTGAGCCAGCCAGTCACATTTATCAATCCCACACTACGTGCTTCTCACAGAATTCAACACTGGTGGGGATCAGCATGTGCCTTAGTTTGGGTTCCCCAGAAGAAGACTCCAAGCAAGGATTTGTAGTTAAGTCATCTGTGAAGGAAGTACTCCCAAGCAGAAACTGGGAAGCGAGGTGGACATGTTGGATAAGGAATGGAAGAAGCCCAGCAAAGGTGCAGATCCTGAGCCAGGCTATTAAGTATAAAATATGCCTCAGGGTTTGTCCAACTCCAGGCAAGGAGACTGGGCTTCATGCTCATGTACTGGAAGGTGATGGGGTAAGGCCTGCCCTGGAAAGGATGTAAATACAAGACAATTATGGCCCTCTGAGCAAAATAGCAAAGCAGCTCCAGGAGCCTGAGGGTGGTCTTTGAGCAGCGTCATAGGGACAGGCCACTGCAAACAAATGGAGAACAAGTAATGGGAGGGAGGGGACTATGGAAAAGGAATCCCAGGGATCTTGGCAGAGCACTCCCTATATCCACTACAGAGCCTATCAGTCAGGATGCTTTCAGTTACTCGCAAGAGAAAGCCCAATTCCAACTGTCCTAATCAATACAAGGAATTTACTGGCTTTATTTGGAAATAGCGTAGGTTTCAGGTATGGCATATTCTGGGCTCCAGCACCCTTTTCTTGCAATTTTCCAGGGCTTTGTATCATCTGGAAGTTAATTTGTCCAGGGACAATCAGTATCACTACTTTTCCTTCATATTTTCTCTTTCCCAACCGTAAAACAAAAGTTTAGAGCTTTACTCCAACTGAAATATATTAGGTCGAATGTCCTCTCCTGAATCAATGTCTGTATGTTACCATGACTGACTAAAGCCAAGATGGTGTCAATCAAGAACATGGCTGTTGCTACAAAAGAAAGGAGTGAACTGACTCAAGGAACAAGAAATAAGATCCATTGCCATATGTGCTAACCCAAAATCCATATATCTTCCTCTCCATATCCAGGTTACCCAAATCTCCTCCTCAGAGTGGAAGCAATGGTTCTCAACTAAGCTACGTGTTGGACCACTTGATGCCTGGTCTCTCCCCTAGAGACTCTGATTTGGTTAATTTAGGTGTGACCTGGCCATAAGAAGTTCCTAGTGGTTCTGAATAGCAACCAAAGTTGAGAACACCTAGTCTAAAGGGAGACAATCAAGTCTCTTCCAGTTACTAGCACCTCCGATGCAGGATTTCTAGGTGAAGCCTTTTTTTTTTTTAATCAAATTCTGACATAATTCCTAATGATCAGTAATAAGTCAACAGACCCAAGTTACCCATTCCCCACACTTCCCAGCACACAAATGATGGAGAGAAGATGGTAAGTTACAATACAGATTTCACTTGTAAAAAGGAGAATAGGAAGGAACATGGAGTGGCTATTGGTTCATAGCACATTCCATAGCCTGCTGGACAGGAACACTGAGTGATTCTTGCCTTGCCTGAGGAGTGAATGGTTTGGTTGGCCAATCTCGTAGACCCTAGTTCTACTCTCCGAGACTAACTTACCCATCCATTGACTGGTAGGGTTATACCAAAGATGGACATTGGGGAGAATTCTCTTTTCGGGGCTGTATCACCTTGGGACCTATCTGGAGATTGTCCTAGGGATGAATAAGAGCCTAACCCTTGACTTGGGGTTTCTTTGGAAATTCTAGTTACTGGGAGAGGATTAAGGATTCGATTTCCTTCAGATATCAGCTTTGTCTCCTTAATGGCTCCTCCATCCTGCTTTTGCTCCAATTGACTTAGCCCTAGGCACAGAATTTTATTATTTTTTATTTTTTTAAGATCTGGTCAGTCTCATCCGGACTTTTACCAGTTGCAGAGAGTGCTTCTTTCAGAAAAGCTATATTGCTTTAAATTTCTTTTTCAGATTGGTTAGTTTTAGTCCACACTTGTCTCTCTCCTGAAGGATTTTAATGAAGGCTGAACATTTTCCTACTAAATCACTGAATATTGCAATTTGGGCTAGCGCTTGAACTCTATTGTAAGGTACAACAGGCAATCATTTAACCAGTTATATAATCATTAAACCAGCTAGATATAATTATATATATTGTGTATATAACACAATGTACATATTATATGTATATAAAATAAAATTTACCAACTTCCAGTCATAGAAAAAGATTTTTCCTCATTGCTCTGCTTACCTAGATGCAGATAGTGCGATATTTTAGGATCTATGATGTGTAAGACACCACCCTTAGCACTAAATTCTGTACCTGGTAGCATGCTTTTGGTTACAAATAATCAAACATCAAAACATCACTACAATCTGGCTTAAATCATGAAGGGAATTGATTGGCCCATGTCACTGACAGTGAAGAGGTGGGACTTGGGAGGCAGTACAGTTTGAGGTCTAGCTCCATTTCCTGCAGTTCTTCTTATCCCTTCATCTTTATGGATCAGCCTCACCCTCAGACTGTCTTCCCTTGTGGCCATAAGGTGGCTGCAGCTAAAACTCAATATCTCTCCAGATCACATGTGGTGAGCTTCAAAGGCAGTGGGCAGATTTAATTCCTTATTGTTAAACAAAACCCAGAGTTTCACTCTAACTGGATAAAGTTAGATCACATCACCACCTCTGGGTAGTAACTATGATAGGTAGGATGGGGCTGCTTTGATAGACCCAGGCCAATGGCTTCCCACCCAGTAACTGGAGGGGAGTGAACCCAATGGACACTGCTCAGCTGCTTGTCAATGCCTGAAGAGGCGACCGGCAAAGAATACATTCAGAAAGAGAAAAAAAATTGGCATTTACTCATATTTTGGATGTAGATGAAAAAACACACAACATAAATGAAGAACTCCTATTTTCAAGAGCTTCCAAGTGAAAAAAAAATGTATCAAGGTCATAAAATAATCCCTTTGTGGTCTTAGTGAGTACTTTTGTTTGTCTAGGAAAGCATTAGTGTCAAAATCTATGAATCTGATTTTTGGAGGTTTTCTGATCTCCAGTAAGTAAACACATAATACTTTAAACTTACAAATGTTGCTATTTAACTGCATTTTTATACTTTTAAAAAATATCCATAAAAGTAGTGAATTCACACAACTGCTAAATCCCTAGGTCCTTAGCAAGCACGTTATTACTGTATTACTGCATCACTGTATTAGTGCTAATGCTATAATCATAACACATGGCAAAATCCTGGGAACCAAAAGGTTAACTCTGGGGATGGGGAATGCAAGTTTGTTGACAACCCTGCATTCACAAAAGCGATCCCCCCCTCCCGTTATCATTTTTTTTTAAAGATTTTATTTATTTATTCAACAGAGATAGAGACAGCCAGCGAGAGAGGGAACACAAGCAGGGGGAGTGGGAGAGGAAGAAGCAGACTCATAGCAGAGGAGCCTGATGTGGGGCTCGATCCCATAACGCCAGGATCATGCCCTGAGCCGAAGGCAGACGCCCAACCATTGTGCCACCCAGGCACCCGTTATCATTTTCAATGCTTTTCCTTCTCTCTGCTTCTTTTTATTCCTAAATGATACAGCTTCAACATGATAATCTACATAAAGCACCCCCATAATCATATTAATATTAAGGAAAATATGTATGAAACATTTTATTTATGCTTAGTGACAGTAAGCAAAGAGGAAATAGGCAGAAGAATTTTTATGACAGTTTATATTCCAACAAATAATCACATGGTTTAAAGTGTACTCCCAAAGCAGATTATACATTTTACACATTTAATTATAATCATACTTTCCTCTTATCTGATATGAATATCTTCAATTTAAATATCAGCTTAATTGATGCCTATCATTTAATAATCATACTATGATCCAGGCCAATTATAACAATTCTTTCCCCTAAAACTAGAGTTGTTAGACGAATGTCGAGGAGGAAAATGTTTAAATCCTGACATAAAAATGTCTGTGATAAAACCAGGGGCTTTGAATTTCATGGTCCTTTAATATTGCCTTTGAAGTAATGAAAAAGCCATTTTCCACCACTTGCTTCAAGGACTCCACTAATAACATCTTCCACAAAAGACCGATCTTTTTAAAAGAAGGACATTGTGACGTTATTTTAAAGCATTTAAAATTATATAACAAACTTTTACTGGAATCTCTCAGTCTACCTTTCTCATTCTCCCTAATGAAATACTTGTTAAACAGGTTACTTCATCTTAACCTTATGGAAATGCCATGACAGAGCATCCATTATTTAATTCAGTTCCAGAAATAAAGGATAACAAGTTGGGGGTGGTAGAGAGGAAGGATGTTATAAATAATTTAAAGAATTGGGAAAAGGGTTTCTCTTTGGGTCTAGACTTCAGGTTCATCTTAGGTGGCAGGAAAATGGTGAATTGACAGCTTGTACTCATCCCTGGTGGACACTTGCCCTTCACACCAACCTCCCCTTTAGGATGGCTGGCTGTCCACTTAGGAAGGGACCTGGTGGCAGAGAAATCACCAGGGCTTAAACGGGTCAACAGAATCAGCAGCGATCTTTGCAGACGCCTGTGTGTTAAGCTCTGTGTGTCCTCAATAAAGTCAGCCACACCAAGAAGTGGGATTTCGGGAACTCCTGGAATAGGGCTGTCTAATTAAAAAATGGTTCAAGATGAAGTTTCCCAGGAGCACAGAAATCCGAGGAGAAAATGAGTTTCTTCTTTTAACTTCATATGAGATCTTTGGCGAGGAAACTGCAAAGGGTAATTATGCAAAATGCACCTGAGGATGCCACAGACTGTCTGGGCTGAGGGAAAGGTGACTTGTAGCAATAACCCCAGACTTTGGGTTTGTGCAGCCTGATTTTCCTGGGAGGATCAGGTACCAGAATGGGGAGTGATTCTAAGGAGAGACCAGTGAGGAATCAGAGGGCAGTTCTACTGGTCAGCGCTGAAAGGAAGAAAGGTAGAGGGAAAGAGGGAAGGAGGGAAGGAGGGAAGAAAGGAAGAAAGGAAAGAAGGAAGGAAAGGAAAGGAAAGGAAAGGAAAGGAAAGGAAAGGAAAGGAAAGGAAAGGAAAGGAAAGGAAAGGAAAGGAAAGAAAAGAAAAGGAAAGGAAAGAATAAATGAACTAACTAAAAATCTGTCTAAAGAAAGACTTCCCTGTAGTAATGGTGGAGGGCAGCGCTGTTTTTCCCTTCATCACATACACTTCTTCACTGGTTCCCTTCCTTTTCATGGGAAGAATAACAGTACCCAGATTTGAACCACTGTCAGGACTTCAGAATAGTGCCTGGCATATATATAGGTTAGCAATCCTCCTCATTGTTAGAACCTGATGTTATCCATTTACAGATGCTGATGGTGACTATCTCTTAGAATGGCCAAATGGATGAGCCAGCATAGTATTCGTATCAGTGTAAGTGTTAAAGAACAGTTTCCTAAATATTTTATGACCTCAATTCATTGGAATCATTACATTCCACAAGACTGCCTGGGTCAAACCTAGTTCTATAAAATAATATAGAGTCTTATGTTCCAGACCAAACGAGATGAAACTTCATCTTGAAACCTTTTAAAATTAGCTGGCCCTATTCTAGGAGTGTCTACAACAAATAACTTCAAATGGGTTATCTGAAAATGACTCAAATTTCTTCAAGGCAGGAATGTCTTTTAAATGTCATTCTCTTCTGCTGAAATTTGAGTTGATTCCTTCTTCTTGTCTTCATTTTGTTTTATTTATAAAAGCTGATCTATGTATAAAATATTTCCAATTTTTTTCCTGCTGGGAATGAGGGAGAGGTTACATCTGAGTTAGCAGGTGGGATAATATAAAAGACAAGATGGCCAGTTTATTTCACGGAACACAAAATCATAAAATTTTAGGGCTGACATGGGCCTCAGAGAACGTCTAACCCAAGTACTTCATTTAAAAAGTGAGAACAAAGAAGCCACCTAGGCCATATGCTTAGTGATTCAGAAATGTGGTCATTAATATAGCACAGTAATAGAGCCTAAATAAAGCTATATAAGTATAGCTATATAATATATAAAGCTTATATATAGCTAAAATAGTGAAGACTATTTTGATAACTGTGATGTATAAAAGGCATCAAATTGGTAATCTTGGCTGAGGACTTCTTGTTAAATTGTAGCCGGAATTAGACCCATCATGTTTTCCATAGTGGTAACCATTCCATTCACAAAAGTATGAAGGATCTAATCTTGGTAGCAATCACCACATTTAATTTAAAGAGGGGGAGGAATTCTTAAAATATTTTTTACGTGAGAGAATTTATTTGAAGTTATAGTCAAGACATAATTTTTTTTCAAGGCACATTTAATTTAATATCAAGAGTGCAAGGGCAACCCTCTCGGGTCCCCTCCCTCCTCCGGAGCTTCGTACTATCACTTTGCTATTGCTCAATCAACATGGCTTTGCTGCACACACACACACACACACACACACACACACACAAAGTGCAATAGAAAATGCCTAAATACAATGAAAGAAACACATTTCCACATTAACATCAATGACAATGCTCTTTTCAACATGTGCCTGTTGCAGGCAACGGGGATTTGATTTCACTACTGAAAAGAATAACACAGTGAGTCTCATCACAGCCAATAGCCTACTACACTCTAGCCGTGAAATGGGTGTTTATAATGCTTCCAACGGTTTCAGCCTGAAGTTTGATAGCGTGCCTTTATACTTGTACAGTCTTACTAAGATTGTCTACAGCATTAGAACCATTCAAGGAACAAACCATTGATTACAGCCACATTGATTTAAGGCTCAATCAAATAATATAGAGCCTCGAACTAAATGGTTGAATATATGAACTACTTGTACTGACATCTATTATTTGATTCTCTCGTGACAATTAAATTGGTTCTTAGCAAAAAACAAAAACAAAAACCTCTTTAAGGGCAAAATTCACCTCACTGGAGTTTTGACCCTGAAGTTCAACAGCAATCACGAAGTCCACAGTCTTATTGGCAAAACTGATACACAGTGTCTCTAACTCACTACGCTCAAGGTTAAGAACATATTCTGTTTTTACATTTTACTGGAATTTTACATGTTCAATTCATGATTTTAAATCTCTACGTTCTCATTCCTCCAAATTGTCTGAAGACACAGTGTGCCACAGACTTAAGACTTTCGTTTTTCCCTCTATTTTCTTTACAGAAAAATTTTCCAAGTGTCTACATGTTCTGGAAGGGGAATTTTTCGGAGGTGGCCCCTTCTTTGGAATAGTTCAACACCATCAGTCCTTTGAAACAAGGGGAGGGGGGAAGAGTATAAGGCTGAAAGACAGGGTTCATCCGGTAAGTTTTATCTTAACCATTATAAGCTGGATAGTATAAGAATGAGGCCTTTTTTTAGCTCCAAATGTCTGAGTCTTGGTGTGGAAACTGAGTACTTGGCTGTCCCCCACCACACCTCTCTCAGAGTGGGACTGTCAGGGAAGTCTTGACTGGGGAGTATCTCGTAAACTGCCAGGCACTCAGTTCATTTTGGGCTTGTTCCTGTTTGTCTTTAGTCTGTTCCAACTCACCTTTCCTGTTTAGGAAGAAACAAGCTGATCACTGGGTCTACCGTTGTTGATCTCAGGCAACGCTAGGCTATTGGACTTGCTTGAGGTGCTGGATTTGAGTAGGACACTCTTGTTCCCCTTGCTCCTTGGTTGCTAGTTGCATTTCAAGGATGTTTGCCTCATTGTTGCTTTAGTGTTTCTTCAGACTCTCTTCACTCAGTTACATCATTGGAATTAAGATCTGTGTCCTTGCCCTCCAAAGCTTGGATATATGTTTCATATTGCTTCCTTCTTAGAGTTAACTCATCTCGTGGCATAACCGTGAAGTCTGTTTCACTCAGTCGAACCTTTTTGGAAACAGGTTCCTCCATGGTCATCTTGTATACTCTC
>NC_048227.1:92321044-92336930 GCF_002007445.2 Ailuropoda melanoleuca | reverse complement strand
GGTCCCCTCCCTCCTCCGGAGCTTCGTACTATCACTTTGCTATTGCTCAATCAACATTGCTTTGCTGCACACACACACACACACACACACACACACACACACACACACAAAGTGCAATAGAAAATGCCTAAATACAATGAAAGAAACACATTTCCACATTAACATCAATGACAATGCTCTTTTCAACATGTGCTTGTTGCAGGCAACGCGGATTTGATTTCACTACTGAAAAGAATAACACAGTGAGTCTCATCACAGCCAATAGCCTACTACACTCTAGCCGTGAAACGGGTGTTTATAATGCTTCCAACGGTTTCAGCCTGAAGTTTGATAGCGTGCCTTTATACTTGTACAGTCTTACTAAGATTGTCTACAGCATTAGAACCATTCAAGGAACAAACCATTGATTACAGCCACATTGATTTAAGGCTCAATCAAATAATATAGAGCCTCGAACTAAATGGTTGAATATATGAACTACTTGTACTGACATCTATTATTTGATTCTCTAGTGACAATTAAATTGGTTCTTAGCAAAAAACAAAAACAAAAACCTCTTTAAGGGCAAAATTCACCTCACTGGAGTTTTGACCCTGAAGTTCAACAGCAATCACGAAGTCCACAGTCTTATTGGCAAAACTGATACACAGTGTCTCTAACTCACTACGCTCAAGGTTAAGAACATATTCTGTTTTTACATTTTACTGGAATTTTACATGTTCAATTCATGATTTTAAATCTCTACGTTCTCATTCCTCCAAATTGTCTGAAGACACAGTGTGCCACAGACTTAAGACTTTCGTTTTTCCCTCTATTTTCTTTACAGAAAAATTTTCCAAGTGTCTACATGTTCTGGAAGGGGAATTTTTCGGAGGTGGCCCCTTCTTTGGAATAGTTCAACACCATCAGTCCTTTGAAACAAGGGGAGGGGGGAAGAGTATAAGGCTGAAAGACAGGGTTCATCTGGTAAGTTTTATCTTAACCATTATAAGCTGGATAGTATAAGAATGAGGCCTTTTTTTAGCTCCAAATGTCTGAGTCTTGGTGTGGAAACTGAGTACTTGGCTGTCCCCCACCACACCTCTCTCAGAGTGGGACTGTCAGGGAAGTCTTGACTGGGGAGTATCTCGTAAACTGCCAGGCACTCAGTTCATTTTGGGCTTGTTCCTGTTTGTCTTTAGTCTGTTCCAACTCACCTTTCCTGTTTAGGAAGAAACAAGCTGATCACTGGGTCTACCGTTGTTGATCTCAGGCAACGCTAGGCTATTGGACTTGCTTGAGGTGCTGGATTTGAGTAGGACACTCTTGTTCCCCTTGCTCCTTGGTTGCTAGTTGCATTTCAAGGATGTTTGCCTCATTGTTGCTTTAGTGTTTCTTCAGACTGTCTTCACTCAGTTACATCATTGGAATTAAGATCTGTGTCCTTGCCCTCCAAAGCTTGGACATATGTTTCATATTGCTTCCTTCTTAGAGTTAACTCATCTCGTGGCATAACCGTGAAGTCTGTTTCACTCAGTCGAACCTTTTTGGAAACAGGTTCCTCCATGGTCATCTTGTATACTCTCCAGATAGAGGCTGCGTTGGCACCACCCAGTCACCTAGGTCGAGGCCACCAGCCCTCACTACCGCTGACTCCCCATTCCACTCCCCACCGCAGCCCCAGCACTCCCCTTTCTTTGCCAAGGCATAATTTTTGAAAAGGAAGATTATTAATAGTCTTAATGCTAATTATTGACACCCTCAAAATCTTCGTGTATGAGAACTCGAAAATATAGTTAGCTGTTTCGCTTTTGTTTAAGACTATGGAGAATGCAAGTGGTAGAGGAAGCCTGAGTTCACCTTCATAATATTTGAAGTTCTCTAGGTAAACATTCTCTGTGGGATATAATTGGCTAAGTTTTCATGACTGGGCTCAGAGGTGGTAGTAGGAAATGTAACAGGGCTCCCCATAAGTATTTTAATCAAGACACATGATGCATAATTGAACACAGTTTACTTTCTTCATATCATGACTGTACTTTGCTTCCTTCTAAACTCTTTGGGACACATAGTTTTGAATGGTGATAACTGATTAAAGCAATTTGGCAATAAATGCTATAATTCAGGGCAACAAGGACATAATGTCTAGACAAAATAGTGTCATAAAATGTGTAGGAAAAAATCATGGCCTTGACTGAGGTTCTGCATAATTAATGCAGAATTTCACACTGTTGAACCTTGAATTTTCTATATTGGCGAATGGGCAGTTACACTCATTAAAGTGAGTAAAAGTGGTCTAAGTCCTGAAACAACAATGGAAATTTAGAGGCAATGCTTTGACATGACATGTTGGAAACTGGCTCTATATTTGTAGGTGATTTAAAGGTCTTTCTTTCATAAAGTTTTAATAAGAGTGCTATCCTTTCTTTTTTCCCAGCATGTCCCACAGAGAATTTTCCAGTATATAGATTACCAAGGGGAAAAATCCACACCTGGACTAAATAATAACAATTATAAGACTGATTAAAGGTCTGTGTACAACCCCAAGCCTCAAATCAGTATTGAGCAGGCAGACTTGGATATAAACTTTCAACTGTAAATCATAGCAGCAGTTAAAGGAGGATAAAGCTAGTAAGAATAGAAAAGAAACTTTTTAATCCATAAGGGCATGCATTTCTGGGAGGCTCTTTCTGGCTTTTAATGCTGGCTGTAGAAAGATCACAGGAAGCTACCTGAGTCTGTGTCATGTCTAATATTGTTTCCCTTTATCTTATAGCTCTAATGAGTCCTTGGGGAGTTAGGTCAAATAACCAATGCCCAAGTGTCTAGAAGATGCTTGGGTAGGTCTGCAGTGGTCCAGTCAGGCTAGGAAGAGCCCCCTCCCTGGTAAGAAGCAAGGGGTCCCATGCTGGTTCATCAGCACTTTGATTCTTGAAATACATAGTAAACAATTCTCAATAATCAAGATCATATGACGGCCAGGGATACAAACTGTCAGACTGAGGAATCGATTCCAATTGATTTGATACCAAAGAGTGAACTTTCTTTCAGAAATAGTTTTCAGTATCTGGGCATCAGGAAGCAAAGCACTGGGGTTACCCTCTGCAGCATGAGCGGTAAGAAATATATTTGTTCCAATTGGCTGACATTCCCATGCACGCCATTTTTCGTTCTCCTAACCATTTCTGGAAAGGGCATGCCACGAAAAGCATACAGATTAGAAGCTACTTCTTAATTTTGTGACAGGGCATGATGCAAACTTAGTGTCTTTTTAAATCTCTAGCAAAACATCAAAAAGGTTGAAGCCAAGATGCAGTCTTCAAGGTCCACCCTGAGATCTCTACACACAGGCGGCCTCCAGTAAAGCCCCGGGGTTTCCCCACGAAGAAAAATCTTAGCAGGTTTTTTGTGCCATTTGTGAAATTTAAATTTATAAATAAAAATGGACAGTGAATAAAGGAACATCAGTAGAAATCACACATCCATCAAATATCTTATGAGCAGGGAGGGAGAAAGTTTGGGATGACAAACCATGAAAAGCCTGGTAACCACTGATTCAAGGCCCTATGTTTTATTTAGACCCAATTATAAATACATAAAATTTTTTCCCCTCCAANCTTTCCCCTAAAACTAGAGTTGTTAGACGAATGTCGAGGAGGAAAATGTTTAAATCCTGACATAAAAATGTCTGTGATAAAACCAGGGGCTTTGAATTTCATGGTCCTTTAATATTGCCTTTGAAGTAATGAAAAAGCCATTTTCCACCACTTGCTTCAAGGACTCCACTAATAACATCTTCCACAAAAGACCGATCTTTTTAAAAGAAGGACATTGTGACGTTATTTTAAAGCATTTAAAATTATATAACAAACTTTTACTGGAATCTCTCAGTCTACCTTTCTCATTCTCCCTAATGAAATACTTGTTAAACAGGTTACTTCATCTTAACCTTATGGAAATGCCATGACAGAGCATCCATTATTTAATTCAGTTCCAGAAATAAAGGATAACAAGTTGGGGGTGGTAGAGAGGAAGGATGTTATAAATAATTTAAAGAATTGGGAAAAGGGTTTCTCTTTGGGTCTAGACTTCAGGTTCATCTTAGGTGGCAGGAAAATGGTGAATTGACAGCTTGTACTCATCCCTGGTGGACACTTGCCCTTCACACCAACCTCCCCTTTAGGATGGCTGGCTGTCCACTTAGGAAGGGACCTGGTGGCAGAGAAATCACCAGGGCTTAAACGGGTCAACAGAATCAGCAGCGATCTTTGCAGACGCCTGTGTGTTAAGCTCTGTGTGTCCTCAATAAAGTCAGCCACACCAAGAAGTGGGATTTCGGGAACTCCTGGAATAGGGCTGTCTAATTAAAAAATGGTTCAAGATGAAGTTTCCCAGGAGCACAGAAATCCGAGGAGAAAATGAGTTTCTTCTTTTAACTTCATATGAGATCTTTGGCGAGGAAACTGCAAAGGGTAATTATGCAAAATGCACCTGAGGATGCCACAGACTGTCTGGGCTGAGGGAAAGGTGACTTGTAGCAATAACCCCAGACTTTGGGTTTGTGCAGCCTGATTTTCCTGGGAGGATCAGGTACCAGAATGGGGAGTGATTCTAAGGAGAGACCAGTGAGGAATCAGAGGGCAGTTCTACTGGTCAGCGCTGAAAGGAAGAAAGGTAGAGGGAAAGAGGGAAGGAGGGAAGGAGGGAAGAAAGGAAGAAAGGAAAGAAGGAAGGAAAGGAAAGGAAAGGAAAGGAAAGGAAAGGAAAGGAAAGGAAAGGAAAGGAAAGGAAAGGAAAGGAGAGGAAAGGAAAGAATAAATGAACTAACTAAAAATCTGTCTAAAGAAAGACTTCCCTGTAGTAATGGTGGAGGGCAGCGCTGTTTTTCCCTTCATCACATACACTTCTTCACTGGTTCCCTTCCTTTTCATGGGAAGAATAACAGTACCCAGATTTGAACCACTGTCAGGACTTCAGAATAGTGCCTGGCATATATATAGGTTAGCAATCCTCCTCATTGTTAGAACCTGATGTTATCCATTTACAGATGCTGATGGTGACTATCTCTTAGAATGGCCAAATGGATGAGCCAGCATAGTATTCGTATCAGTGTAAGTGTTAAAGAACAGTTTCCTAAATATTTTATGACCTCAATTCATTGGAATCATTACATTCCACAAGACTGCCTGGGTCAAACCTAGTTCTATAAAATAATATAGAGTCTTATGTTCCAGACCAAACGAGATGAAACTTCATCTTGAAACCTTTTAAAATTAGCTGGCCCTATTCTAGGAGTGTCTACAACAAATAACTTCAAATGGGTTATCTGAAAATGACTCAAATTTCTTCAAGGCAGGAATGTCTTTTAAATGTCATTCTCTTCTGCTGAAATTTGAGTTGATTCCTTCTTCTTGTCTTCATTTTGTTTTATTTATAAAAGCTGATCTATGTATAAAATATTTCCAATTTTTTTCCTGCTGGGAATGAGGGAGAGGTTACATCTGAGTTAGCAGGTGGGATAATATAAAAGACAAGATGGCCAGTTTATTTCACGGAACACAAAATCATAAAATTTTAGGGCTGACATGGGCCTCAGAGAACGTCTAACCCAAGTACTTCATTTAAAAAGTGAGAACAAAGAAGCCACCTAGGCCATATGCTTAGTGATTCAGAAATGTGGTCATTAATATAGCACAGTAATAGAGCCTAAATAAAGCTATATAAGTATAGCTATATAATATATAAAGCTTATATATAGCTAAAATAGTGAAGACTATTTTGATAACTGTGATGTATAAAAGGCATCAAATTGGTAATCTTGGCTGAGGACTTCTTGTTAAATTGTAGCCGGAATTAGACCCATCATGTTTTCCATAGTGGTAACCATTCCATTCACAAAAGTATGAAGGATCTAATCTTGGTAGCAATCACCACATTTAATTTAAAGAGGGGGAGGAATTCTTAAAATATTTTTTACGTGAGAGAATTTATTTGAAGTTATAGTCAAGACATAATTTTTTTTCAAGGCACATTTAATTTAATATCAAGAGTGCAAGGGCAACCCTCTCAGGTCCCCTCCCTCCTCCGGAGCTTCGTACTATCACTTTGCTATTGCTCAATCAACATTGCTTTGCTGCACACACACACACACACACACACACACACACACACACACACAAAGTGCAATAGAAAATGCCTAAATACAATGAAAGAAACACATTTCCACATTAACATCAATGACAATGCTCTTTTCAACATGTGCTTGTTGCAGGCAACGCGGATTTGATTTCACTACTGAAAAGAATAACACAGTGAGTCTCATCACAGCCAATAGCCTACTACACTCTAGCCGTGAAACGGGTGTTTATAATGCTTCCAACGGTTTCAGCCTGAAGTTTGATAGCGTGCCTTTATACTTGTACAGTCTTACTAAGATTGTCTACAGCATTAGAACCATTCAAGGAACAAACCATTGATTACAGCCACATTGATTTAAGGCTCAATCAAATAATATAGAGCCTCGAACTAAATGGTTGAATATATGAACTACTTGTACTGACATCTATTATTTGATTCTCTAGTGACAATTAAATTGGTTCTTAGCAAAAAACAAAAACAAAAACCTCTTTAAGGGCAAAATTCACCTCACTGGAGTTTTGACCCTGAAGTTCAACAGCAATCACGAAGTCCACAGTCTTATTGGCAAAACTGATACACAGTGTCTCTAACTCACTACGCTCAAGGTTAAGAACATATTCTGTTTTTACATTTTACTGGAATTTTACATGTTCAATTCATGATTTTAAATCTCTACGTTCTCATTCCTCCAAATTGTCTGAAGACACAGTGTGCCACAGACTTAAGACTTTCGTTTTTCCCTCTATTTTCTTTACAGAAAAATTTTCCAAGTGTCTACATGTTCTGGAAGGGGAATTTTTCGGAGGTGGCCCCTTCTTTGGAATAGTTCAACACCATCAGTCCTTTGAAACAAGGGGAGGGGGGAAGAGTATAAGGCTGAAAGACAGGGTTCATCTGGTAAGTTTTATCTTAACCATTATAAGCTGGATAGTATAAGAATGAGGCCTTTTTTTAGCTCCAAATGTCTGAGTCTTGGTGTGGAAACTGAGTACTTGGCTGTCCCCCACCACACCTCTCTCAGAGTGGGACTGTCAGGGAAGTCTTGACTGGGGAGTATCTCGTAAACTGCCAGGCACTCAGTTCATTTTGGGCTTGTTCCTGTTTGTCTTTAGTCTGTTCCAACTCACCTTTCCTGTTTAGGAAGAAACAAGCTGATCACTGGGTCTACCGTTGTTGATCTCAGGCAACGCTAGGCTATTGGACTTGCTTGAGGTGCTGGATTTGAGTAGGACACTCTTGTTCCCCTTGCTCCTTGGTTGCTAGTTGCATTTCAAGGATGTTTGCCTCATTGTTGCTTTAGTGTTTCTTCAGACTGTCTTCACTCAGTTACATCATTGGAATTAAGATCTGTGTCCTTGCCCTCCAAAGCTTGGACATATGTTTCATATTGCTTCCTTCTTAGAGTTAACTCATCTCGTGGCATAACCGTGAAGTCTGTTTCACTCAGTCGAACCTTTTTGGAAACAGGTTCCTCCATGGTCATCTTGTATACTCTCTAGATAGAGGCTGCGTTGGCACCGCCCAGTCACCTAGGTCGAGGCCACCAGCCCTCACTACCGCTGACTCCCCATTCCACTCCCCACCGCAGCCCCAGCACTCCCCTTTCTTTGCCAAGGCATAATTTTTGAAAAGGAAGATTATTAATAGTCTTAATGCTAATTATTGACACCCTCAAAATCTTCGTGTATGAGAACTCGAAAATATAGTTAGCTGTTTCGCTTTTGTTTAAGACTATGGAGAATGCAAGTGGTAGAGGAAGCCTGAGTTCACCTTCATAATATTTGAAGTTCTCTAGGTAAACATTCTCTGTGGGATATAATTGGCTAAGTTTTCATGACTGGGCTCAGAGGTGGTAGTAGGAAATGTAACAGGGCTCCCCATAAGTATTTTAATCAAGACACATGATGCATAATTGAACACAGTTTACTTTCTTCATATCATGACTGTACTTTGCTTCCTTCTAAACTCTTTGGGACACATAGTTTTGAATGGTGATAACTGATTAAAGCAATTTGGCAATAAATGCTATAATTCAGGGCAACAAGGACATAATGTCTAGACAAAATAGTGTCATAAAATGTGTAGGAAAAAATCATGGCCTTGACTGAGGTTCTGCATAATTAATGCAGAATTTCACACTGTTGAACCTTGAATTTTCTATATTGGCGAATGGGCAGTTACACTCATTAAAGTGAGTAAAAGTGGTCTAAGTCCTGAAACAACAATGGAAATTTAGAGGCAATGCTTTGACATGACATGTTGGAAACTGGCTCTATATTTGTAGGTGATTTAAAGGTCTTTCTTTCATAAAGTTTTAATAAGAGTGCTATCCTTTCTTTTTTCCCAGCATGTCCCACAGAGAATTTTCCAGTATATAGATTACCAAGGGGAAAAATCCACACCTGGACTAAATAATAACAATTATAAGACTGATTAAAGGTCTGTGTACAACCCCAAGCCTCAAATCAGTATTGAGCAGGCAGACTTGGATATAAACTTTCAACTGTAAATCATAGCAGCAGTTAAAGGAGGATAAAGCTAGTAAGAATAGAAAAGAAACTTTTTAATCCATAAGGGCATGCATTTCTGGGAGGCTCTTTCTGGCTTTTAATGCTGGCTGTAGAAAGATCACAGGAAGCTACCTGAGTCTGTGTCATGTCTAATATTGTTTCCCTTTATCTTATAGCTCTAATGAGTCCTTGGGGAGTTAGGTCAAATAACCAATGCCCAAGTGTCTAGAAGATGCTTGGGTAGGTCTGCAGTGGTCCAGTCAGGCTAGGAAGAGCCCCCTCCCTGGTAAGAAGCAAGGGGTCCCATGCTGGTTCATCAGCACTTTGATTCTTGAAATACATAGTAAACAATTCTCAATAATCAAGATCATATGACGGCCAGGGATACAAACTGTCAGACTGAGGAATCGATTCCAATTGATTTGATACCAAAGAGTGAACTTTCTTTCAGAAATAGTTTTCAGTATCTGGGCATCAGGAAGCAAAGCACTGGGGTTACCCTCTGCAGCATGAGCGGTAAGAAATATATTTGTTCCAATTGGCTGACATTCCCATGCACGCCATTTTTCGTTCTCCTAACCATTTCTGGAAAGGGCATGCCACGAAAAGCATACAGATTAGAAGCTACTTCTTAATTTTGTGACAGGGCATGATGCAAACTTAGTGTCTTTTTAAATCTCTAGCAAAACATCAAAAAGGTTGAAGCCAGGATGCTGTCTTCAAGGTCCACCCTGAGATCTCTGCACACAGGCGGCCTCCAGTAAAGCCCCGGGGTTTCTCCACGAAGAAAAATCTTAGCAGGTTTTTTGTGCCATTTGTGAAATTTAAATTTATAAATAAAAATGGACAGTGAATAAAGGAACATCAGTAGAAATCACACATCCATCAAATATCTTATGAGCAGGGAGGGAGAAAGTTTGGGATGACAAACCATGAAAAGCCTGGTAACCACTGATTCAAGGCCCTATGTTTTATTTAGACCCAATTATAAATACATAAAATTTTTTCCCCTCCAAATAAATATATAGAATTCTAGGAAGCAGTCCCAGGAACTCACTCCGTCCTCAGGCAGACGATACATGCAGGCACCAAACACGTGTGATTTTTCCTTGTGTACCTATCACATCTATGTTCCCTGTGATTGCTGCTGGCTACTACTTTCTTCCCTTCTTTCCATTCCTCCTTCCCTGTTTCTCTTTCAATCCCTTTCCCTTCTGCTCTTCCTCCTGTTCTCTTTGCCCTGCCCTCCTTCCCTTCTCTCTTGTCAGAGGAGACTATCCTCATCACCAGAAGTGATGTGTTCGAAAAAACGAGATGGCCAGGAACCAACAATACACTTGATAAAACAGGAATCCTTTGTTGACCCCAAAGCGCTCTGGGTTAAGTCCATCCTCTTTCTACTGGAAGCAACTTCAGGAGTTTGCAAAGGAACAAACTGAAGAGTGTCTAGTCCCAGCCTCTCATTTGGGGGACACAGAATTAGGGGGGTGAAATTGGCTTGCTGAGGTCCCACTATGAGACTAATGATGAAAATTCCCTGATAAACTTAGATTTTTTTTAATGGTCTCCCAGATCATTCACTAAAAAACAGGAAGTTTAAGAAAAAATGTCACATGCAATAGTCATGGTCATCATCATGTTACTTGCGAGTGCCTAGAATGAAAAGAATCAATGGGCAAAATACAAATATTTTCCTGCAGCTTTCTGTGGAAAGGCCAAAGAGACTGGCTTTATGATCTGTATTAAAACAACAACGACAACAACTACAACAACAACAACAACACAAAACAAGAGAGAGTGTGACACTTCGCAGTCTGTGAAAGAGTAACATGAGTTAGGGCAGGCAGTTTTTCCCTCACCCCCAAGGACAGGCCAGGAGGCATCACAGGCAGCTTGGATCAAGAACTCAGAAAAATTTCTCTTGAAATATTTTAAGGCCTGAAACATACTACTGCTAAGGGAAGCTGAGAAATTTCCTTTTTTCTAGCAGCCTTGAAGATTGTATCTTTCAGGGTTGGTTTACATGCAATGTGACTGTGACCTTGCATTATCCTTTAAAGCCTCAGAGAGGCTACGATTATGCAGTTTAGGGTCTGACATTAAAACCTGTGCACTTGTGATTACCNCCACGAAGAAAAATCTTAGCAGGTTTTTTGTGCCATTTGTGAAATTTAAATTTATAAATAAAAATGGACAGTGAATAAAGGAACATCAGTAGAAATCACACATCCATCAAATATCTTATGAGCAGGGAGGGAGAAAGTTTGGGATGACAAACCATGAAAAGCCTGGTAACCACTGATTCAAGGCCCTATGTTTTATTTAGACCCAATTATAAATACATAAAATTTTTTCCCCTCCAAATAAATATATAGAATTCTAGGAAGCAGTCCCAGGAACTCACTCCGTCCTCAGGCAGACGATACATGCAGGCACCAAACACGTGTGATTTTTCCTTGTGTACCTATCACATCTATGTTCCCTGTGATTGCTGCTGGCTACTACTTTCTTCCCTTCTTTCCATTCCTCCTTCCCTGTTTCTCTTTCAATCCCTTTCCCTTCTGCTCTTCCTCCTGTTCTCTTTGCCCTGCCCTCCTTCCCTTCTCTCTTGTCAGAGGAGACTATCCTCATCACCAGAAGTGATGTGTTCGAAAAAACGAGATGGCCAGGAACCAACAATACACTTGATAAAACAGGAATCCTTTGTTGACCCCAAAGCGCTCTGGGTTAAGTCCATCCTCTTTCTACTGGAAGCAACTTCAGGAGTTTGCAAAGGAACAAACTGAAGAGTGTCTAGTCCCAGCCTCTCATTTGGGGGACACAGAATTAGGGGGGTGAAATTGGCTTGCTGAGGTCCCACTATGAGACTAATGATGAAAATTCCCTGATAAACTTAGATTTTTTTTAATGGTCTCCCAGATCATTCACTAAAAAACAGGAAGTTTAAGAAAAAATGTCACATGCAATAGTCATGGTCATCATCATGTTACTTGCGAGTGCCTAGAATGAAAAGAATCAATGGGCAAAATACAAATATTTTCCTGCAGCTTTCTGTGGAAAGGCCAAAGAGACTGGCTTTATGATCTGTNGTGTACAACCCCAAGCCTCAAATCAGTATTGAGCAGGCAGACTTGGATATAAACTTTCAACTGTAAATCATAGCAGCAGTTAAAGGAGGATAAAGCTAGTAAGAATAGAAAAGAAACTTTTTAATCCATAAGGGCATGCATTTCTGGGAGGCTCTTTCTGGCTTTTAATGCTGGCTGTAGAAAGATCACAGGAAGCTACCTGAGTCTGTGTCATGTCTAATATTGTTTCCCTTTATCTTATAGCTCTAATGAGTCCTTGGGGAGTTAGGTCAAATAACCAATGCCCAAGTGTCTAGAAGATGCTTGGGTAGGTCTGCAGTGGTCCAGTCAGGCTAGGAAGAGCCCCCTCCCTGGTAAGAAGCAAGGGGTCCCATGCTGGTTCATCAGCACTTTGATTCTTGAAATACATAGTAAACAATTCTCAATAATCAAGATCATATGACGGCCAGGGATACAAACTGTCAGACTGAGGAATCGATTCCAATTGATTTGATACCAAAGAGTGAACTTTCTTTCAGAAATAGTTTTCAGTATCTGGGCATCAGGAAGCAAAGCACTGGGGTTACCCTCTGCAGCATGAGCGGTAAGAAATATATTTGTTCCAATTGGCTGACATTCCCATGCACGCCATTTTTCGTTCTCCTAACCATTTCTGGAAAGGGCATGCCACGAAAAGCATACAGATTAGAAGCTACTTCTTAATTTTGTGACAGGGCATGATGCAAACTTAGTGTCTTTTTAAATCTCTAGCAAAACATCAAAAAGGTTGAAGCCAAGATGCAGTCTTCAAGGTCCACCCTGAGATCTCTACACACAGGCGGCCTCCAGTAAAGCCCCGGGGTTTCCCCACGAAGAAAAATCTTAGCAGGTTTTTTGTGCCATTTGTGAAATTTAAATTTATAAATAAAAATGGACAGTGAATAAAGGAACATCAGTAGAAATCACACATCCATCAAATATCTTATGAGCAGGGAGGGAGAAAGTTTGGGATGACAAACCATGAAAAGCCTGGTAACCACTGATTCAAGGCCCTATGTTTTATTTAGACCCAATTATAAATACATAAAATTTTTTCCCCTCCAAATAAATATATAGAATTCTAGGAAGCAGTCCCAGGAACTCACTCCGTCCTCAGGCAGACGATACATGCAGGCACCAAACACGTGTGATTTTTCCTTGTGTACCTATCACATCTATGTTCCCTGTGATTGCTGCTGGCTACTACTTTCTTCCCTTCTTTCCATTCCTCCTTCCCTGTTTCTCTTTCAATCCCTTTCCCTTCTGCTCTTCCTCCTGTTCTCTTTGCCCTGCCCTCCTTCCCTTCTCTCTTGTCAGAGGAGACTATCCTCATCACCAGAAGTGATGTGTTCGAAAAAACGAGATGGCCAGGAACCAACAATACACTTGATAAAACAGGAATCCTTTGTTGACCCCAAAGCGCTCTGGGTTAAGTCCATCCTCTTTCTACTGGAAGCAACTTCAGGAGTTTGCAAAGGAACAAACTGAAGAGTGTCTAGTCCCAGCCTCTCATTTGGGGGACACAGAATTAGGGGGGTGAAATTGGCTTGCTGAGGTCCCACTATGAGACTAATGATGAAAATTCCCTGATAAACTTAGATTTTTTTTAATGGTCTCCCAGATCATTCACTAAAAAACAGGAAGTTTAAGAAAAAATGTCACATGCAATAGTCATGGTCATCATCATGTTACTTGCGAGTGCCTAGAATGAAAAGAATCAATGGGCAAAATACAAATATTTTCCTGCAGCTTTCTGTGGAAAGGCCAAAGAGACTGGCTTTATGATCTGTATTAAAACAACAACGACAACAACTACAACAACAACAACAACACAAAACAAGAGAGAGTGTGACACTTCGCAGTCTGTGAAAGAGTAACATGAGTTAGGGCAGGCAGTTTTTCCCTCACCCCCAAGGACAGGCCAGGAGGCATCACAGGCAGCTTGGATCAAGAACTCAGAAAAATTTCTCTTGAAATATTTTAAGGCCTGAAACATACTACTGCTAAGGGAAGCTGAGAAATTTCCTTTTTTCTAGCAGCCTTGAAGATTGTATCTTTCAGGGTTGGTTTACATGCAATGTGACTGTGACCTTGCATTACCCTTTAAAGCCTCAGAGAAGCTACGATTATGCAGTTTAGGGTCTGACATTAAAACCTGTGCACTTGTGATTACCGTGTTTTCAACTTTACCGTGTTGGAAAGCACGCAGCATTGTCCAAGTGTTGAATATAATGACACCAGTTTGGATTTACAAAGAAGCCTCATATTCAACCTGTCCAGGTGGTACAAAGGTATTCTACCCTCCCACCTCCACTCCCCCCAATTTGGAGGGGAAGAAAAAGAGACACAGGCAGGACAGTGACCTAGTAAAGTCACTTCTGAGCCCCAAGCAGGGTCGGCCTCCCAAGAGTCCCAGCGCCCGCACTTTCCACAGGGTATCTGCCTTGGTTCTTAAGGAATCAGGGCTCTGGTCACCCCTCTTTATTATAAGAATAAATTATATAGGAAAACAAGAGTCTTCATTTATATTTTCTATAAAGCTGATTTTTATTTAATTGTTATCTTTTTAAAAATTGTAGTTTTTAATAGTGTTTTTCTGAGGACTACCCAAATCAGAATCCCTTATGCTTGTAAGAAAACAGATTTCTAGGCTCTGCTGATTACGTGTCCAATTAGAATCATGGGGGATAGCACCTCCCCCTCAAGTCTGCATTTTAAACAAATAACCCAGATGATTCTCATGCATTGTTCTAATTCTTAAGTATTACTTAAATCAATTCTATAACCGTGCCCTAAAAATCACAACAATTTAATTGCTTTCAAAGAATGAGAACAACAAATGTACAGACTGTAATGCTGCAATAAAAACATATCATTAAACAAATAATATGGTAAGATGTGCTAAAAAAAAAAAAGGCAAGAGGCATACTGTCTAAAACCTTTTTCCTAGTGTGTAAATCCTCTCTCTGCTTCATTTTCACAGGTCACATTGGTATTTATGAGTCTATGTGCAATTTCATAGCAAATTAAGAGTAATCATGGGCCTCCTTTCTCTGACTCAGTTTTTATGGGATTGGCCCTGCAATATTCAATATTCTTCATATTGTTAGACTGAAATCCTCAAGGAAAATCAACATAAAACCTTTGTGAAAGGCCTTCTCTGTAACCAAAGGAATGATGCAAACAACCAGAAAAATCCATCAGTGACTAAGGGAAGTCAAGCTTTGATAAAGTTAGTAGAGAATTCACACCTGCCCCACATCCAAATTTCCCAACCTTGACTCAAAAAAGGGGCTTCTGGCAATTGCCAACACCTTATAATTTTTTATTGTTACCTTAAATTTGAGCCTCTCTCTAAGCATTCAGGCCCTGGCTTCTCTCTGCAATAGAACTTACAACCTGAACAGCCTTGAGGATAGAAGTTTGCAAACAGAAGTATTATGAATGGGTTTTTCATTCCCAGCTGATGAAGTCGTACACAGCGCAATGGACAGATGTTTGCTTGTGAATGAGTTACGCATGCCTGAACTACCTTTCCATCCATGGTGAGAAAGACATAGCCATTTCAAAAGTACTCATGCCCCTGGCCACAAACTCTTTGTGTAGAAATGCCCTCTTGCACAGCGTAATCTCAAAAGCAGGAACAGTAAGACAGGAGGATTTAACCAGGGACAGGAAGAGATCTAATGAACAGCAATCCTGTCTCCTATTAAGTGAAAACAGATTTAAAGCCATGCCAGGTAGCCAGCTGCCTGTTTACTTTATAAGATCAATCTTTCAACATTATCTGCTAGAAATCATAACACAAGACTCTCACGTGACCAAATCCAAGCAGAATTAGTGTCAAAAAGCTGTATCTCTTGCTAATTCACATTGGTTACAGAGAACTCACTTTGACTTACCACTAGCGGGTCTGTGGACAGAGTCATTCAAGGAGATAACAATAGGAAAATCGTCTGTTCATTTATTGTGGCCCTGCTATTTGGTTCTAATTAATCATGAAAATACCACAGGCTACTAGTCAGCATGTGACAGCTGGGGTTTTGTCGAAGCAAAGATGCGTCAGTAATTTGAGAAACTGCAATAATTCTGGTATTAAATTTTTACAAGGAATTGAAAGGGGAGGGAAGTCTGGATATTTTGTAAGATCTT